>NC_057800.1:275538055-275838055 GCF_018294505.1 Triticum aestivum | reverse complement strand
GTGCTAGAGCTTATGGAAATCTGTTCAGTAAAACCATTGTACTGTACCCTGTAATAAAATAACTACTCTACTGTTGCACTAGCCACTGGATTAGTGTATATTTGTACTATTCGAATGGTGTTGCATTAGCGTATGGACATATATAAAGTGTGGCAAGCTTTCCCAGATATGTGCTCAAGAAAACTACTACCTGTTTTCCTAAATACTGGATGTTTGGGTACATTAAATTGAACTGCGAAAACGTCTTATATTAAGGAACAGAGGGTGTAGAGTTCACTCAAATTATCCCGGTAAAGCTAGTCACACATTTGTTAAAATTAATGTTCATTATGTTATCGGAGGAGGTCGGTATGTTTGTCTCTAATGCCTGTCGACTACATACCTGATATCATGATGTAATGTTAAGTCATTTCCTTTTGTACAGTGTCACTGAATTGTCAAGGCGGTGATGGCATTTTATTTTAGTTGAACTACACAAAATATGCTTAAAAGAAGAGGAAAGGTCAGGAATCGATCATTCTTTCAGAAATAACTATATATGCCTTTCTGACATCAGCCGTTGTTGCCTTATTTATTCCTTCAAACAGGTGGTTAGAAACAGTCTTGCTACCTTTTCCCATTAAGAAATTAGAATGCTTATATTTATGAGTCTATGCTTCAACTAGTGCCACTTTTATAGTAATCACACTTTCAATATCTATGCAAACAGGGATGCTCGATTTTAGTGGAACTGCACAAAAAGTCCAACTGGTTCAACATTAGGAGCATGTTTTCTTCCAAACCTTTATATCCAATTGGTGGCACTATGAGCTATTCATTACGAAGGTACATGGTTTGCTACTATCTTGCTACTCTTTTTGTACAGTCATGAGATAGTAATACTAATGGTTTGCATGTGAATTTATTGGCAGGGTGGACCTACATTGGAGGTGCACGACAGGATTCAATGATTGGATGCTCAATTTCGGTTGTATCGATTTCACCTCTTCCATCACTGCGAACATGCATATCCTTGGTCTGATGAAGAATAGGCGCTATATTTCTGCTCTGAACCAGAAAATCAATTCAGTATGAAATTGTCCAGGGCAAAACATGACTATATCAAATTGTCCAGTGCAAAACATGACAGATGCTAAGCGGAAGAGACATGTTTAAACTGAAAATACAAGGTGGGGTATATGTTTACTAGTTGCTTGATATTTGTGCAGACAGATATGTCTGCCCGTTGCTATTTGGGAAACACACAAAATGACCGCAATTTTGGTTGAACTGCACAAGAGAATAGTATAGTCACTGCATGCAGTGCCATTTGAAAATAGACACAGAAAGATTGGATAGTCACTTCATGGACTGTAGAAAAGTAGTACTGTACTATTTATTGGCCAACACTAGGTGCTTCATTGCTTTGGTGTTATTATACAATGGGCATCATTTTGCCTGAGTTAAAGTTTGTATTCCGAAAATAGTCTCGTCGTGTGATTGAGAGAAGACCACATCATATTGCAGTGGATGTTCCTCCATCATGTGTGGTTCATTCTCATGGTTCCAGCTGTTGGTGAAACCACTTACGTTTGCAAGAGGAATTGTAGACTTCACAAACAAATTTGTCTTCCAGTTTGTACTGAATGTTGGCCAAGAGAAGCATCCATGTTAGTAGGAAGAACATATGTTTTTCTAGATCTTTGCTTTTGGAGCTACATATTTATATATGATCTGTGAATCATTGAGATGCATTAACATGTTGATCTTATGTATGGGAATCGTACTAGTTGGTTTTGAATTTGGGCTACTAATGTGAACATATTACAATGCCAGGCCCGTGAGTCTCGTGTGAACATTTTGAACGGACCAGCTCTTACTGTTGTGCACAGCATGATCCTTATTTCCGTGTTCTCAGTGTTTACAACTTACTAACAGTTCCTTATTTCTGTTCGCTCAGTGTTTACAAGTTACTAATCGGTCACTAGCTAGCCTACTAATGCGCTCCTAGCAGTTTTAGTTCCGACGCAAGATCCGAAGTGGTAGTTTTTTAATAAAAATGCCTACCTTTGAAGAAACTGACAAGCTGGTCTGAAGAAAATGCCATGCGAATCTGAAGAAACCGCCAGCAAAAAAGTTTGAAAATGCCTTATCTCCCAGCGAACGTTCATCACCTAATGCGATCATACACGTACACCATCCGACCTACTCGATCCTACACGTACACTATCCGACCTACTCGATCCTACACAGATAAATAGCGGATCACGCACATACTACCTCCTTTCCGGTTTGCAGGGCTCAATTCAAAAAATGACCTACTCGATCCTACACGAATAAATAGCGGATCACGCACGTACTACCTCCTTTCCAGTTTGTAGGGCTTAATTCAAAAATCTAACCAACCAAGGTAGATGATGAGTGGTGGGATCATTTTTTACAAGGAGGGAGTACCTCATCTGGATGATTCGAGTGCACTCGTTTGACCGTCATGCCGGCGTGCGACCCAGCACGGACGGGACGCACCATTGACGGGACGAGACGGCACAGTCATAATTTCAGTTTTTCTAGTTTTCCACGGCAACCTGGTGCGCTAAGCCACACCTGCTTATGCATTGAATTCTGATGACCGCGATGACCCTGTAGTTTCTCGCGACATGCTAGTTCGCCTACCTTATGCCTATAATTACTGTTTCCCAGGCTTCTCCGGTGGCACCATCACCCAACTCGCCCTATCCTCATAAGCCCCCACCGGCCCGACGTCGCTCATCACTTATCCTCGCTTTCGCCACGTCCGCCATGCCCCCGCCCGTCCGCGATAGGCGACACCGGAGGCGGTCACCGCCGGAACTAGTGTTCGGTTTTTCACCGGAAGGCAGACAGAGGGAGGAGGCATTCTATCGGTCTTTAGATGGCAATGCGGACTATGAGGAGTTGTTGGAGCGCGACCGCCTGGCGGAGGAGCAGCGTATTGCCGATTTGCGCTGCCAGCGGGACATGGAGCAGCAGCGCACCGACGCTCTGAATCATGAGCAGAGCGCCCGCAACTGGGCCGACTACATGGAGGCCGGCACCCGGCAAATAGCCCTGGAGGCTATCGGGCACGCACGCGTTCGCGACGCCGATTTTTACTACCAGCTCGTCAAGTGGGTTTCCTGCTTAGAAGCCGAAGCTTCGGTGGACCATGCTGGCATGGAAAGGGCCAACGCGCGCGAGCAACGTGCCCTATCGCACCTCTGGCAAGTCCGAGGCGAGGCGGAGGACGCCGGTGCCAGCGTTTAGCGTGTACCTCATCTGGCGGCCAACATCGTCTAGTTAGCTAAGAGTAAGTTAGTACTTGTACGCTACTAGAGTATTAGTGGGAGTAGATAGTTAACTTGGCTATGATGGTTGTCAACGTGGAAGTTCAGTACTCTATATGTGGATCAGACATGTTACTTTGCACTAAATGTTGAACTTTCCGTTTGAACATATGGAATGGGCTGTTATTTTTTTATATAAATGGGTTGTATTTGTCCTCCACGGGTTTAGAGGCTGACTGTGGGCCTATCAAGTTGACGCGTACACAATCAGGAGATGATTGTACGTGGAGAGGATGCCAGCAGGGACCCGCCAAGGTCATGGTAGTACGCAAGCAAGTGCCTCCTTATTTCAAGCCAATAAAAAAATGGCTCCTCCTAATGGATTCCTGACATCTGGGTCCCATGCCATTGTCAACGTAGTCAATAAACGAGAGAATTGCACAACGAGCGGCTGACACCAGGGACCCAGCAGCTCGCCCAGTTATTTTTGTTTTGGCTTAATTTGATAAATGCCACTCCAAATCTGGTATTTCCGAGAAATGCCACTGCAATTTCCAAACTTTGAAAAATGCCATTTCATGCCATTTCCAGTGGCATTTTTCGAAGTCTGGAGTGCGTTTTTCAAAGTTTGCAAATTGCAGTGGCGTTTTCCAAAGTTTGCAAAAATTGCAGTGGCATTTTTCAAAGTTTGGAAATTGCAGTGGCATTTTTATGAATCACCTTAATTGGAGTGGCATTTATCTAATTTTTTTTGAGACGGAAGCAGGGTGTCAACTGGGCTATGCGGGGCACTCTGGCTTGTCTAGACAGCCTTCTCTTTTATGTTTACCACAGACAAGCCTAGTAGTTTTTTTCTTTCTGAAAATGGCTAGCCCAGTTTTTTTGTGATTTGCCAAGTAAGTCGCTTTGTCAGGCCTGTTGGGCTGCAAATCTTTCAAGACGAGGAGAGCTTCATTCGGCTGGCCGAGAAAATGGCCTATCAGTAATGAGAAATGGGTTGTACATTTTTAAAACACATCAAATCGGCAATTAGTTTCAAATTTCTTTTTTTCATTTCGAGATTTTAAATTGCATTGATTTTTATGTGTGGACAATTTGTTGGATTTTATATTGATATACATTTATTTTTTAAATCAGTTTGAATGTGA
The DNA here is from genome assembly GCF_018294505.1 of Triticum aestivum. Taxonomy (NCBI): domain Eukaryota; kingdom Viridiplantae; phylum Streptophyta; class Magnoliopsida; order Poales; family Poaceae; genus Triticum; species Triticum aestivum. The sequence continues at coordinate 275,833,626 of NC_057800.1, read as the reverse complement.
CTCGAAATTTCAGGATTAAAAACAGTTCGGACCGCACCAAAATATGCAAAATTTCTTATAATTTTTTAACTGTGACCACAATATGGGCTGTAATGCTAACAAAAATAATATGGGCTCCAAAAAAACCTTAAGAATTAGCAAGTGGGCTGTAAATTATTAGAAACAATGGCGGATGGGTTGTATGTTGTTTTCCACAGATTTGAGGCTTTTCTAAAAAAAAGGTTGACGCACAAGCAGTGACTGTTGGATGTCCATCCAACGGCCGTCATGCTTCTTCAATCTCTACTCTTCCTGCTCCAACCGCTCAAACAAGCGCCGGCGGGACTGCCTGCTCCCTCCTTCCCGTGTCCGGTTGTGCTGCCGCGCGGGCCTCACCGCCCCACCGTACTCCCATTGTTGGCCTAGCCATCCCTCTACTCACCCACACCTATTGTTATTCGACAACGGCAAACGAACCAGTAAACCCTCGTACAGTCGTACTCCCCTCCGCATGGGAAACAACTGCCGAGTCTTCCCTGGCTCCGTGTCGTTCCCTTCCTAGGCCTCGCCGTCATCCACCATCCTGGTGCTCTCAGCGCGGCCTGGTCAACATGGTCAACGACCGACATGCATCTGAAGTGGACTGTACGTGGAGAGGCTGACAGCTGGGTCCACGTCCGCACGCAAGGAAATGCCTCCTTATTACGCGCAAAATAATGATTCCTCCACCTGACATCTGGGACCCACCGAAAGGGCCTTTGTATTTCATGAAAAAAATGTTACCGTCGCTGACAGCTCGGACCCACCAGCTATATCTTCGCACGCAAGGAAGTGCCTCCTTATTACGCACAAAAAATGAATACTCCCCCTGCTAGCTGGGACCCATTATAGTGGGCGACTGACTTGTGGGCCTACTAAGTTGACGGGGACGGAGGGCTTTGTCAACTTAGTCAATATGCACAATTCTAGCTCCAGTAACCGTACGATGTCCATCCAATGACTGTAGTGCCTCTTCAACCTCTGGTCTTCTTGCTCCAGACGCCCAAACCAGCGTCGGTCGTGCCTCGTGCTCCTGCCTCCCGTAGCCAACTGCGATGCCGTGAAGGCCTCACCACCCCCTACTACTCCCACCGCTGGCCAGGCCATCCTTCTACTCACCCACACCCCCTGTTATTCTGCGGTGACGGCAGCCTCACACCGCAGCGAACCAGTGAACCCGCATACTCCTCTATGAGTGGGCATCCACTGCCGAGTCTTCCCCGTCTCCGCATCATCCCCTTCCTAGGCCTCGTCGTCGTCCACCGCCCTGGTGCTCTTGGCGCGGCGTGGTCAACGTGGTCAAGGAACAACTTCCATCTGACGTGGACTGTACATGGAGAGGCTGACAGCTGGGTCCATGGCCGCAGCAAGGAAGTGCCTCCTTATTACGCGGAAAATAATTATTCCTGCACCTGACAGCAGGGACCCACCGGGCGGGCCACCGTATTTCATGAAAAAAACGTTTCCCCCTGACTGCTGGGACCCACCAGCTACATCTTCGCCCGAAAGGAAGTGCATCCGGGCAAAAAAATGATTCACCCCCGTGACTGCTAGGACCCACCAGCTATATCTTCGCCCGCAAGGAAGTGCCTGACAGTCGGGACCCACCTGGTCGAAGCGTACGTAGCGTTGTCGTTCTGGTCGCGAACGTGTATGTACATACTGGTTGATGTAGAGCGCGCACGTGTCGTAGTAAAGGCGCACATGTAGCTTGTACACGTACGTACAACGGCCAGTGTGCAAGAAAGAAAATACGGCCACGTACGTACATACGGGCGGGGTCTCGAACGCCTACTCGCGCATACGTACGCCAGGGCTCGTGTACATGGCTGGGTTAGAACGGAGAAATTGTTACGTCGTCATGTTCATGGGGAGCCAACCGGCTGGGTCAGAACGGAATGTGTTGTCGTGTTCATCGGGAGGGCTTGGACAGAACAGTCGATGAAAACAAGGCCTCGCGTACCGCAGAACGGAGGAAACGGCCTTGTGTTTGACCGGCCACGTTCAAAACGGGATCCTGTTCATCGGGAGGGTTTGGCGTACCGCAAAACGGAGGAAACGTACCTCCTACGGTTGAAACGGGGGTCCTATTCATCGGGAGGGTGTGGCGTACCGCAAAACAGAGGAAACGGACTTGTGTTGGAGCGCTATGGTCGAAACGGGAGTCCTGTTCATCGGGAGGGGTGTGGCGTACCGCAAAACGGGACTCCACGGGATACTCTTCATCTCCACCGTCGACCCCCTCCAACCTCCATGGGCTACTGTTCATCCACCATTGACCTCCTCCAGCCTCCACCTGCGACTGTTCATCCATGGGCTCCTGTTCATCCAGCCTCCACCGCGCGCTACTCCACTGGCTACTGTTCAACCAGCCCTCTCCACGGGCTCCTGTTCAACCACCCCTCCACGGGCTACTGTTCATCCAACCCTCCACCGTCTACTGTTCATCCAGCCCTCCATGAGGTGGTCCTATTCATCCAGCCCTCCACGGGATCATGTTCATAAAGAGGCAACACCACGGGGTCCTGTTCATCCACCCCCCCGGCAACGCTCACTGTTCATCCAAAGGCAACATCGATCGGCTTCAGTTAGCAGCAGTAGCGAAGGAATCGCTCGATCAGGTTCAGTTAACAGCCATCAATCGATCGCTTGGGTTCAGTAACGCATAGCCTGCAGTGCAGTCGCTCGGGTTCAGTAGGCGAACGCCTCGCTCGGGTTCAGTTAGAGCCCAACGCCTCGCACCCACGCGCGTGTGTGTACGAGAGAAACGCGCATCGCTCGGCCCCGACCACCCACCGTAACCGGGAACACCCCGATATTTTCCTCGCCCTCGCTTCTACCATGGTTTTTTCCATCATGGACGGCCCAAAGAATGTCATGCAGGTGCGTCTCTGGCCCGCCCAGGACGAAAAGCCCATTTTCTGTCATGATTTTTGTCATAGAAGTAGGATCCCACCACATCTATGATGATACCGGGTTTTGTCACAATTATCATCATAGAAGTGTCATAAGTATGACAGAAAAAATTCGTTCGTCCCAAAATGTCACGGATGTGTCTTTTTTTGTAGTGTGGAGTACTTAGTGGAGACAAAGATCATGGTCTAGGTGACCTAGATAATTTAGCCGTGGATGATTATAGTGTATCGGGCTCGACTTCTGATTCTACCATTGTTTCGCCACGTCCAGACTCAAACCTACCTCCAACAACTGATACTTTGAACACTTTGTCCGCTTCTACACATGGTAGCTTATATATCTCTTATTCATTTGTTTGCTATACTGTTATTTTTGCAAGATTATTTATTTATTTATTTATTTTGTAGAGGACGCACCATTTGTTGAGGAGGAAACATCCACTCAGTTGGCGATGCCATCCACAGACGTCTCTTCTATCATTGAGCTTTTTGTAGAGAACATCGATAAGGCGTTGACGAGGGCCATCGAAGGCTTAAATGATTCCACTATAGCAGATCCTCAGCGCCATGACATTCTTCAAGCATTATATTTGATGCTGCCGACTGGGGATATTGTTCCTCGAATTGCCATTGTTCGCACTGACTTGCAAAAACTCATTTCTTTTTCAAGTGAAATGCAAGGAGCGCGCAAAGGAATTGCTGATCATTCTCAGAAATAGGCTGAAGTTGTTAATGCAGCGGAGATGGAAGGTGGATTGTTGGGAGACACTTTGAAAGCTACGTCAAAGGAAATTTTATCCTTGAAGAAGCAGCATGAAGAAGAGGAGAAGGTCGTGGAAGACCTTGGTGCGAAGCTGAAGGCAGCTACCTCCATGTTGCAGGTGACTAATGAAGCCATTACGCAGTTGGAGTCGAAACAATCAGCCAAGCAATCTAAAGCCAAGGAGCTGCATGAAAAATTGCTTGAGATCAATGCAAAAGGTGTTCAGGAATTGAAGTTTCTTGAAGAGAAGGTATCCTCGCTGAGCGATGACATTGCAAGCATCATCGGTAACTTAAAGAATTGGCGTTCTGTGCCAAACTGAACCCCCTTTTTCTGCTTTCCTTTATTATTTATCCATTTTGCTTTTGCTTATCTCAGCCATGTCGTTTGTTCATTCACGTATGCCTGAGGACGATGCATCACTTTTATTTAGCTAGGCCCCTTCGTGTGGACTTTCTGTACTAGCGCATGAGCTAGCTTAAGTGACCCTATACATTTCATGCTGCAACCTTTATTTATTTACATTTTCCTTTTTTATGACTTGAAGCCTTATTTTTCTTTGTTGAATATCTACGTCACAGTTTAAACTCGTAAGATATTGGAGCATTTTTTTTGTGTGTGCCCCAGTTTATACTCATGAGGGTGTGGAGTATTTTTGTTCTTATGTGCCCCAGTTTAGACTCGTGGGGGTATGGAGTGCGCTCGATGATTTATTTTCTTTGCATCACAGTTTATACTCGTAAGTCGTTGGAGTAATTATTTTTTGTGCCCCAATTTAGACTCGTGAGGGTATGGAGTATTTTTTTCTTATGTGCCCCGATTTAGACTCGTGCGGGTATGGAGTGTATTTTTTAATGCATAGTAATGCTTAAGGAACTTCCCATTTACCGGTGTCGGCGAGTATTCCCCATCTGGTGATATGATTATATATGCGTTGCTAGAATAAACCTCTTTTAAAATGAAAGGACCTTCCCATTTTGATTTAAATTTTCCTTTCATCCGCCGTGTGATATTCATAGGACGGATGACCGCGAGTACTAGATCTCCTTGTTTAAACGACCTTCTTTTGACTCATTTGTCGAATGCTCGCGACATCCTGGCTTGGTATGCCTCCAGATTTTGCAAAGCTTGAAGTCGCCTTCCTAATAGTCTATCCAATTCATCGAAATGTAATTGTATTGAGTTTTCTTCCGACAAATTTTCATGTGTAGCGACTCTCAGTGACGTGATCTGTACCTCTAAAAGTAGAACGACTTCTCCTCCAAATACTAAGTAATAAAGTGTCATTCCTGTCAGCATTCGTATTGTGGTTCTATAAGCCCAAAAAGCTTCGAGAAGCTTTTCATGCCAGTCACGCTTGTTTTTTGATACAACTTTCTTTAGTAACTTGCAAAGAGTTTTGTTGAAAGTTTCTGCTTGTCCATTGGCGGCTGGGTTATATGCCGTGGAATAGTGATGGTCTATCTTAAACTTTGAACATAATTTCTCCACTTGTTTGTTATTAAAAGGAGTTCCATTATCAGGCATAATTCAAGAAGGAACGCCAAAGTGATAAATGAGTTGTGTTCTTATAAAATGTTATACATTCTCCGCTTTGTCTTTCTTTAGTGGTGTAAGTTCAGTCCACTTGGAGAAGTAGTCTGTTGCTGCTAAAATGAATTTGTGACCTTTGGACGATGATGGATGAATTATCCCAACTATATCCATTCCCCACATTTCAAAAGGCCAAGACATATTTGTCGCATGGAGTGGTTCGTGCGGCTGATGTATAAAGTCAGCATGCACTTGGCATTCATGGCATTTCTTTGCAAATTTAGTGGCGTGTTCAAACATTGTGGGCCAGTAGTAACCTAGGCGCCTTAATTGGTAGTGCAATTTAGGACCTGATTGGTGCGAGCCACATATTCCAGCATGCACCTCGTTTAAGGCCACCATAATTTCATTTCCAGCAAGGCAGCGCAATAATATCCCATCATGGGAACGCCTATAGAGTATGTCATTGACGCATGTATAACGGATTGATCTTTTGCGGATTCTAGATCTTTCACTAGCATCAAGAGGTAGGTATCCATGAAGTAGATATTTGAGGAATGGTGCTCGCCAATCCCCTACCTCAATTTCACATATATCAGCTGTCATTGCAGAAGATATTACTGTTTCTTCTTCTTCAACAAATATTGGCAATAACCTTCGTTTCTCTATGTGTACGTCCATCATTTCATGTGAGTCTAGTGACATACTTGCAGCTAAACCGGCTAAAGCGTCGGCCTTTTTGTTTTGATTTTTAACTATGTGCTGAATATTTAGATCTTTGAACATAGCTAGGAGCTCTTTTGCCCTTTTGAAATATGGCAAAAATTCTTGTTTCTTTACCATGTAGGTCCCCATCAGTTGATTAATCATTAATTGTGAGTCCCCATAAACAGAGAGTGTATCGAGCCCCATGTTTATTGCTATTTCAGGCACAAGGATAAGAGCTTCATATTCGGTTGAATTATTTGACACCGCCGAAGTTAGGTAAATGAGTATGGGATCACCCCTTCATTAGGTGTAATGAAAACGACTCCGGTGCCTACCCAGATTGCCGGCAAGCGCCATCGAAGTACATTTGCCATGTTGATTTTGTAACCGTCGTGGAAAATACATCCTCATCTAGCAAGTCATCATCTATAGGAAAATCATCTGGGATCTGATGTGCCGCAAGGAAGTTAGCCAAAGCTTGGCCTTTTACGGCCTTTTGCGGTATATATGTGATGTCAAATTGTGACAAAAGCATCACCCATTTAGCTAATCTCCCTGAGAGTACCATTTCACTTAAAATATATCTGAGTGGGTCTGCTCTTGAGACTAAATGTATAGTGTGTTCTAACATGTAGTGTCGCAATTTTCGTGCAGCGAACACCAGTGCGAGACATATTTTTTCCATGTTTGGATAGTTGCACTCGGCCCCTACCAAGGTGCGGCTAAAATAATATAGAGACGTTTCCTTTCCTACATCATTATTGTGCGCTAGGAGTGCACCTAGTGAAGTAGGCATTGCGGCAGTATAAAGAATTAATGGTCGGTCCTTAATCGGTGCGCCTAAAATAGGAGGGTTTATCAAATATTTCTTAATTTCTAGAAATGTGTTCTGGCATGCTTGATCCATTCAAAAGGGACTCTTTTTTTCATAAGCCGCGAAAAAGGTTTGCACCTCCTCGAAAAATTCGAGATAAACCTCCTAATATATGCTAGGTGGCCTTGGAAACTTTTTCGTTCATGTAAGTTTTTGGGTGGAGGCATCTTAACAATCGCCTTTATTTTACTTGGATCAATCTGAATACCATTTTTTGAGAAACTTTCCAGAGGAAACTCTGATGGGGCACTTCATGGGGTTCATTTTTAGATTATGTTGCCTAAGACGCTCAAAAACCATTTCAAGGTGTTTCAGGTGGTCTTTGTTCATGCTTTGATTTCACAACTATGTCGTCTATATAGCATTCAACAATCACATATAACAACCCGTCTAAGATGATTGTCATTGCTCGTTGATATGTCGCCCCAGCAATTTTTAATCTGAAAGGCATTACTTTATAACAATATATGCCTTTAGGTGTGTGGAATGTTGTTAACTCTTCATCTTCATGTGCCATTTTAATTTGATTATAGCCGGAACAACCATCCATGAAAGAAAATATTTCATGCCCCATAGTAGTATCGACTAGTATTTCAGAGATGGGTATTGGGAAATCATCTTTGGGACATACTTTATTCATATCCCTGGAATCTACACATATGCGTGTTTGACCATTCTTCTTTTTAATGGGTACAATACTAGAGACCCATGTGGGATATTTGACTTCTCTCATGAACCCTGCGGCTATGAGTTTGTCGACCTCGTCTTCTATTTGCGGAAGTATTTCAGGGCGATATTTTCTTTGAGCTTGCTTCAATGGTGCTGCATCATCTCGCACGGCAAGGCGATGGACAGCTATGTTTGGATCCAACCCATGCATTTCTTCATAAGTCCAAGCGAATACATCTCTATTTGCACGCAGGAACTCATGATATTTTATTTTATTTTCTTTGGAAAAATGTTTGCTAATAAAAATTGGACGAGGATCATCAGTCGTACCAATATTTATTTCTTCCAAATCATCCACGGTGCATTGGTTGCCATCCTCCATTTGTGGAGATGCTTCCGTCATGTCCGTATACTCAGCCGAAGCCATACAAACCTCATATCCTAACCCATGCTTCATTTCTTTTAAAACATGGTCTTCGTGCAGAGCTTCGAGTTGTTCTTGACATAACACCTTTTCTAATGGTGCTAGCTGTCCTTGGCCATCACATAGGGACGGGCCAGTGGCGATGTCATAACCCATTTGCTACATCATGTACAAGACTTTGTTATCATACAAAGAAATGGGTAAAGATTCATCATCTTTGTTAAACATAGATATTTCTGTTATATTTTTATTTTCACTTTCACCAATGTTTGAACGATGTGGCTCTTTTTGGGATTGTTTTATTCTATATTGTACCAAAGGAGGTAAAGGCGTTGGGAAATTAGTACCTTCCATGTCATGGGATTTGTTTATGACACGAAATATTGGGTCGCCCTTCTTCCTTTGGTTGCTTGGTATATACTGGTAGGTCTTTTTCTTTGGCGAGGATTCTAGGACCTCCTTTTCTACCACATTTGACTCGGGTATTTTCCAGGATTTTGGCTTCTGCACCTTATCAACAGGCTCGAAGTAGAACTTTGCATCAGCATAGAAAGATTCAGCTATAGTGAATGGCTTTTTATCAGCAAATATTCTGACTATATCACCTGTCTGATCTATATATTTGATACACTGATGTAAAGTGGATGGCACAACTTGATTCTCATGTAAGCATGGGCGTCCAAGCAATGCATTATATGATGTGGTCGCATCAATCACGTGAAACTTCACGTATGTGGATAGTGTATCCAATTTTAAAACCAACGAAATGGTACCCATAGCTTCTTGTCCTGATTGGTTAAATCCATGTATAACCATGTTAGACTTGCTCAGATCTCCCTTGGAATATCCAATCTTTTTGAGTGTACGCAATGGTAGCAGATTTATAGCTGACCCACCATCTATCATTATGCGATTTATCGACAATGCATCAATTTCGCCAAACATGAGAAGAGGTATGTTGTGCTTCTTGGGGCCTAACAACATATCCTCATCTATGAACGTCATATTTAGGACTTCAGATTCTTCTACCTCAGTTTGAGATACTTCTACTATGTAGTCTTCAGGAAACATGAGTGCCCTGACGAGGGCTTTACGCATATCAGACGAAAGACACAAAGCATCATACACAGAAAGCATAGCTGGTATTTTCTTCAAATGTGCGATTACATCATACTTGACTGGCACCCTACAGGCAGGGTCCGTCGAATCATTCGGAACTGCATCCTTACTTTTTGGTTCCTTTCTAGGTGGAGAATTAGGGTCTGCTAATTGACAACCTGGTCTAAGATGAACCTGATCAGCTTCTAACGATTCTTCTTCAGGGAAGCATAGAGACTCGCCGTCATCCTCGAACACACCAATAGTGAGAACATTGAATTCTTCACTTGGTACTCTCATGCGCTTCGCGGTGTGCTAATATATCTTTGGTGCGGAGCACAGAGGAGGAGCTTCTTCCATCACTGGGGGTAGTACACGGTGTTTTGATCGCCGTTGCCCCCAATCTTGGGCTGCACCATTGCTGCAGGGAATGTGAGCCTCTCCTTTATGCTGATCGTGCAATTTGGTAAGGCCTGGAATTATCATAGGAGAACAACCATATTCGGAAATTAGTACTGCATCATCATAAGTACCCCTCATATTTGAAGATGCACAACTCACCGCATCATCTTGGAGGGTGGCGACATTTGCTGAAGCCTTTTTCTTTCCCTTTGTCATGCTTTTGAGGAGATCCGCATCAATAGTCCCCTCATCGATCGGTTTTTGGATGATATTCTTCACAACAAAGAAATCTTTGAGTGTATGGCCCAAAATGCGATGGTAGTGACAGAAATTTGGATCATTAAATTGTGAAGCTTCTTCTGGCCTTTTGGGCCCGGGAATTTCTATCAGACTCAACTCCTTTAAACCAGTGAAAAGGTCATCAATTTCTTCTATAGGAAAAGAGTACTCCATGTATTGTCATTCGCTTAGAGTTGGCCTCCTACCAACCTGTGCATCTCGTTGTCCTTGGTACCCTATAGGTGCTCTTTCGGGCTGAAACTGAGGTTTTATCGCCGTTGTCTCCATGGCTTGTGCAGACTTGGGTTTCATCAGCAACTTTTCATGCTGACCACCTTTGTCTGTAGGCTTGTTGAACATCATTTTTGTTCAACGAGCGACAAGCTGCATAAAATTTTCTATAACCATGGATTTTGAAGCTAACTCTTTAGGTGTGAGGGGTCTCACTCCTTGTAACTGGACAGCCACTTCCGAGCGGAGATCATTGATGCACATGCGCACTGCTTTTGGCTCAGTGATTGGATGTGGGCAGTGAAGACTTAGGTTTCTCCATCTATTTATGAAATCGGCCGCTCTCTCATTAAACCCTTGTTCAGTTTGGGTCAACTCAGTTATGCCCACCGTCCTCTGTGTGCTATGAAACCACTCGAGGAATGATTTTTCATTTGCTCCCACATTTTCATAGAGATTGGAGGTAGCTTGTTGTACCAAGTGAAGGCAGGCCCAGACAATGTTTGTACAAACTGCCTAAGGAGAATTGCTCCGTTGTTAGTTGTATCCTGGCAAGCGGCAAGGAAGTGTGCTATGTGCTCATGGGGAGATCCACTCCGGTTGAACTTACTAAATTGTGGTTGCCTGTAATTTGTTGGGAAAGGAACTTGGTCCACATCAGGCGGGTACAGCTTAACATACCCTGGCTGCATCGAGTAATGAGTTTGCATCAACTAGGACTTTACCCCTTCAGTGATCATTATTTGGATCACCTCAAGGTTAAGCCCTGCTCCTCCATGTTGGCTGCTAGCACTTGCGCCACCATCCCCTTCATTTCCTTTGCTCTGATTATTGCTCATCTGAGTTCGAAGGGCTGCGAGCTCGTCTTCCTTTTGCTGAAGTGCCGCCATAAGGTTGGCTAATTGCTCTTCAACTGAACGAGTTTCATTCGCCGCTAGGACTTGTTTTGTATGCTCTGCACCATCGTGGAGTTCTATCTCATTTTCAGAAGGACAAGGGGCACTGTCCGATAGGGGATTATAAGACCCACCACAGTTGGACCCAAGTTCTTCATAATCTGAACCTTTTTGGCTTTCTGTCTTACGATGAGGACCTTCTACGACAGTTTTGCGTGCCTTCTTCCTCTTGAAATGTATTGATGTGGAGGATGTTTCGCTGGTCTGACGCCGCCCTGACACCAACTAGCATTGCTTGGAACACCTCGAATGATTTATTCTTGGTCTTCTTACGAGAGGGCCATGGAGACAAGCTCGTGGCCACCTCATTTGATGGATTTGATAGCCACTTGTTCACTTTACCGGACTTTCCTCATCTGATGGAGCGTGTTCCGCCCCTCGGACTCTGCTTCACCCAGACCTTGCCCGTACTGCCCTTTCTCTTTCTTTGTACGCCGCCCTTCTTGAATGGACACGGGCATCTTGGTTCACATACTCTTGATGTTTAGGATGTTGCTGAATGAATTCTTGGTACTCATGTCGTTGGGCCAGGGCCTTCGCCAGTCACATGATGGCACCACCCTCATCGTTTTGTGATGTGGATGCACTGGGAAGCTGTGACCTCATTGCTTGACATATGCATTTAACAACATATGAGTCATCTGGATTCTGAACTTGGATCTTTGGATGAGTGTTTTTCCATCTCCCCTTGACAGACTTCCTCACATGAGAACTGTGTCGGCTCACCGCATCTTGATCTACGGCAGCTGGAAGATCAATCCAAGATCGACTGACATTTCTCTGTCGTCGTTGATGTCGCACTTGATCAAACAAACCTTCAAAGGACTCTCGTAAGATGGGTGCTTCTTCAAACAGAGGAACTTATGGTGCAGATGTTGGATTTATGTGGCCTGTTTTGAGGTCACCAGATGTAAGGCACACTCCCTTCCATTCTAGGAAACGTTTTTGCATTATTCCCAAGCATTCCTCACTAGGTTTATGGGCCAGTGAGGAGACAAACTCAGGAGCATCGGCTTGAAGTATATTCCGAGCATTGGTGGGCTTTCCTGTTGAAGACGAAGCTGACGGCAATATGACCGCAACCCTGCCTCTTTTCCCAGGTAGCTTGGAGTTGGGTGTCTCCACCATCTTCTATTTTCCCTTGTAAACAAGTGGCAGAAACTCGGATTTCTCAAACATCACTTTCTTTCCCTTGTCCTTGGACTACTGGCGGTCGGATGGTCCTGCTTCAACAATCTTTCCTTTCATTACAGACACTAGAGTATGAGTAACCCCTCTTGCAGAACTCTGAGCAACCCTCTTTCTAGCAGCCCTCATTTTCCTCTTTGCAGACTTTGACAAAACAGGTGTAAACCCCTCCATTGGTGGAGAAGTGACTTCTTCTTGATCTGGTACAACTGGAGATGCAGCAGTAGTCTTCCAACTTTCACTTAGTGAGGTCACGATAGGACCAATTGGCACATCAAGCCTAAGGTCACCAAAGCAAAGAGTCACAAACTGTTGCACTTGGCCTTCCATACCTTGTGAAAATAGAGGAAATATCAATCCTCGGAAATTTGATGCATTTGGGAGATATATTATTGGAAGTCATATGTGATATGCTATGTTGGAATTTCAAAGATGAGGGGAGAAATAAGTCCCACTAGGCGTGCGAGAATCTGATGACGGGAAAATGGCGGGCGTGAAAATACGCGTCTACGTCATTGATACAGAGTGAATAATTTAAATGCATAAATAAAATGGAGATCAAACATTGCAGGTACTTTATTTCCAGAACTCTTACATTTAAATTACAGTTCTGTTAATTACATATCCAAAGAGAAAACCCCTGATTAAGAATTCCAATATATCTATTACATAGCATCACAAACATGAGTACTACAAAATGTAGAAATAAAAGAAGACTACAAAATGTAGAAATAAAAGTCCTCCTCGCTGTCTTCGACGTTGGCGTACTCGGAGAGCCTTGAACTTCATCTATGCTAACATATGTGTTGCATAACATTCATGATTTGACAATGTTCATTCATATAACACGTTCATGCCTAGCTCATTAACCATCGCAAATATGTAGTAGTTGTCTTATTTAATGGTTAACTAGCCGGGCTAACGGTGTATATGCAATATAGGGCATAACTATTTTTATGAGTTAATGGTAGAATATTGGGTTTACTTAGCGTTGCCTCGAGCCATTATATGCGAGGGCTATATGAAATTTGTTGATGACATATTCTATCACACTATATTATGTTTAGTGCGAGTAACATGGGGTATGACCCTAGTTACTTTTCTAATTGTATAGATGCATGCATTTATATGAAAGGAATGCATGGTACAATTTTAATCTGTATGAGAGATTATATTATGACATATGTGTTATGCTTAAATACTAGTTTTGCTAGTCTCGAACATATCATATATGGGCATGCGACTAAGTGAATCTAGTCAAATATTTATATGACTTCGGATTTGCGGTGCATGAGAATATTTTTATGAAGTTTCACTTCACTTGTATTAGTAATAACATCATGTAGCAACATTGTGCCCATGTGTAGCATAACCAAGTGAAGTATGTTGATTTCTTCTTGCTTGTATTATCACTAAAGTAGCACAAACTGTATGCTCGTAGTGTAACTAAACAGAAGTATATATCAGTTTATGTTTTGCATGGGCATGATGAAGTATATGACCATTCTCAAAGTCTGGATATATGAACCTAAACTAGGAAGAACGAAAGTCATGTACATTTAGTTATCATCTATGCATGGCTTTGTTTCACATGGGTTTTCACTAGTACAAAATTTGAGCATATGATGCTACTTCTTGAGACTAATGAACATATAGCCACATGCACCAAGTTTACACCCTATAGCGATGCATTTAGGGCCTAGAGCAAAATAGGACTTTATGAAACCAAATCAATATGAGGTTTATTTTCATTTCTATCCTTGATTTGTATCAACATGGGATGCAAGACCACCATGAGACCAAATAAGATGGATGTAATTTGTTCTTGTGTTATATCAACATGGGGATGGAAGATCGACATGCAACCAAACGAGCTGGATATAATTTACTCTTGAGTTGTATCAACATGGGGATGCAAGATCACCATGAGACCAAACCAAGATGGGCATGATTTAGATTCTTGGATTATATCAACATGGGATGCGAGATGGCCATGAGACCAAACAAGATGAGCATATTTTATTTCTTAAGTTGTATCATAAGGGAATGCAAGATCACCATACAACCAAAACAATAAGGATTTCATTTTTTCTTGAGTTGTATCAACATGGGGATGCAAGACCACCATGAGACCAAAACAAGATGGATATAATTTACTCTTGAGTTGTATCAACATGGGGCTGCAAGACCACGATGAGACCAAAACAAGATGAACATAATTCTTTGGGAGGCATCAAACATATATGAGATGTACGGTGAGCATCATCCATCAAGAGGTGAGGGAAAATGTAGCCATGAATTCTCACCTTTCCTTGGGTTCCCTCACGTATATGTGAAGAAGCGATGCAGATGGGCAGCCACCGGTGTGTGCAGCTGGTGGATGTCGGACGGTGATACGACTCCAACGTATCTATAATTTATGAAGTATTCATGTTGTTATATTATCATTCTTGGGTGTTTTACAATCATTTTATAGCAACTTCATATCATTTTTTGGAACTAACCTATTGACCCAGTGCCAGTTGCTATTTTTTGCTTGTTTTTTACATCGCAGGAAATCAATATCAAACAGAGTCCAAACACCGCGAAACTTTTTGGACATTTTTTATGGACCAGAACACCCAGGATGGGCCAGAGCAGCACCTGGGGGGGTGCCCGGAGGGGGGGCACAACCCACCAGGGCGCGCCTGGGGGCCCAGGCACGCCCAGGTGGGTTGTTCCCACCTCGGTGGCCTCCCATGCCCCCTCTTTACCCTATAAATTCCCAATAATTCTAGAAACCATTGGGGTTAACCTAGATCAGAAGTTCCACCGCCGCAAGGCTCTATAGCCACCGAAAACCTATCTAGACCCATTCCGGCACCCTGCCGGAGGGGGGAATCATCTCCAGTGGCCATCTTCATCATCCCGGCGGCCACCACGATGAGGAGGGAGTAGTCCACCTCGGGGCTGAGGGTTTGTACCAGTAGCTATGTGTTTAATCTCTCTCTCTCTCTCATGTTCTTGATGGCACGATCTTGATGTATCGGGGGCTTTGTTAATATAGTTGGATCATATGGTGTTTTCCACTCTCTATCTTGTTGTGATGAATTGAGTTTTCCCTTTGAGATTTCGTTTTATCGAATTGAATACTTTTATGGATTTGAGAGCACTTGATATATGTCTTGCATATGAATACTTGTGGTGACAATGGGGTATCATATTGATTCACTTGATATATGTTTTGGCATTCAACTCGCGGATTCCCGCAGTGACATTGGGGTAATCTATGCATAGGGGTTGATGCACGTTCTCATCTTTTGTTTCTCCGGTAGAAATCTTGGGGCACTCTTTGAAGTTCTTTGTGTTGGATTGAGTATTATGAATCTGAAATTATTTGGTGTTATTTTAGTATGAACTCTTGAATAGATCGATCGGAAAGAATAGCTTCAAGGTGTTTCCGTACCCTACAAATGATTTCTTCTTATGTTCTCCACTAGATAGGAACTTTGGAGTGATTCTTCATCACACTTTGAGGGGTGGTTATATGATCCAATTATATTAGCACCGTTGAGAGATTGCACTAGCGAAAGTACGGACCCTAGGCCTCATTTTCAAGCATTGCAATACCGTTTTTGTGCCTATTTACTATTTGTTACCTTGTTGTTTTATTTATTCAAATTATAAAAATATATTTCTACTGTCCATGTTACACTTTTATCATCATCTCTTCGTCGAACTAGTGCACCTATACAATTTGCCATTTGTATTGGGTGTGTTGGGGACACAAGAGATTTCTTTTCTTTGGTTGCAAGGTTGTTTGAGAGAAACCATCTTCATCCTACACCTCCCATGGATTTATAAACCTTAGGTCATCCACTTGAGGAAAAATTGCTACTGTCCTACAAAACTCTGCGCTTGGAGGCCCAACACGAGTCTACACGAATAAAGTTGCGTAGTAGACATCAAGCTCTTTTCTGGCGTCGTTGCTGGGGAGGAGAGTGCTTGAAGGTATATCTTTAGATCTTGCAATTGAATCTTTTAGTTTCTTGTTTTATCACTAGTTTGGTTTATAAAAGAAAACTACATAAAAATGGAATTGAGGTTGCATCATATTATTGATCATCTTTATAATATCTTTCTTAAAAATGATGGTTCGGAAAATTGTGCTCAATTGTTAGAAGAATGAGTGAATAAAATGTTTGGCACAAAATATTTGAATGATGAGCATGATTTCAATGTTGTTAGTATGAATTCTTTGAATATCCAAAATGCTAATGATTATTGCACTAGTCATGAGAAAAATGTTTCTTATAAGCATGTTAATTTTTGCGGAGTGAATTGGGAGTGCATTTGCACACCAAAAAAGGGGAAGATAGATTTTGTAAGAAACATAAATATTTAGAAATGAAAAGTTGCAAGAGAGGCTAGATGATTGTGCTGAAAGATTTAATTTTTTTCTCCATCCTTGTGAACTTTGCAATGAATGTGGTCATTTAAATCTCCAATGCAAATTCTTTCATGATCAAATCATGTCCAAAAATTGTGATGACTTGATTACCCTTGAGCATCATAAAGAGCTTAGTCTTATTTTGGGGTATGAAGAAATTAAACGTATAACTAAGGGTATTCCAAAATTTAATCTCAAGAGATTTCTTGATTTTGATCTAGAGGAAATGTATATGTTTTGCGGTAAATTGCATTGAGAATCCTTATATTGCCAACTATCTAAAGTCAAGAAAACAAATAGAATATGAAGAGAGTACTAATGAAAGGGAAAATATTTCCCAATACCCTCCTCGTGTTTATTATGATGAATCAGGTAACGAGGAGGAGCTTCCTATCCAACCAATCTCATCAATAAGAAGCTTGAAAAGATTAATTAAACCCACACATGATGTGGTGAAGAAGAAGAAAAGAAGAAAGAATAGAGGTAAAAAGGTATCTCTCCAAAATAATGTTGCTCCTATTATTGGCGTGCCTCATGAAAATGAATCAAAAATCATTGTGGAAGATGATGCACTTGATGATGATTTTATTATGCCTATTGCTTGTTGTGATGATTATGATTGGGAAGATAATGATACTTCTTATAATCTTGCAAATCTTTTTGGCACCAACTTGGGAAATTATGATAATAGCAATTGTTATACCATTGGTGCTATTCATACTATTAATGGTGAGAATGATTATGCTTATGATATGCCAAGCCACAAGCTTGGGGATGCTATGCTTAATGAAGATGATCTTTTTATTCCCCTTACTTTGAATGATCAAATTTGCTATGATGATTTCATGCCTCCTACTTATGATGCTTGCATGCCTTCTACTTATGATGATTATTGTGATTATACTTATGTTATAAAAAGTAGTGATAATTATTTTCATAATTTTGAATATCCTTTACTAAGCATTACTCTCTTAATGTGGGAACAATTTTTAGTATTCAATTTTCATATGATACTCCCACTATTGTGAATGAGAATAAAATTGCTTATATGGAGAGTAATAAATTTTCTATGCTTTTGGATCATGAAAAGAATGCTTTATGTGATGGTTATATTGATGAATCTATTCATGATGCTACTGAAAATTATTATGAGAGAGGAACTTATGATTCATGATGCTCTCTTTATGTTTCAATTCTTATCTTTTATGTGAGCATCATTGAAATCATCATGCCTAGCTAAAAGGCATTAAAGAAAAGCGCTTGTTGGGAGACAACCCAACACTTTTACCTACTGTTTTTGTGTGTTCACATGATTAAGCTACTATAGTAATCATGTTTTATAGCTTTTGTTTCAATAAAGTGCCAAGTAAGACCTTTGGGATGGCTTACGGTGATAGTTGATTTGATCTTGCTGAAAAACAAAAACTTTTGTGCTCAGGAAAATAATTCTCATTTTTAACAGAAGCGTGATAAAATGCTGATTCTATTTGAAGAAGATTAATAGACAAATTACCCAGGTTTTATTTTTTTTCAGAATTTTCGGAGTAGCATAAGTATGGTTGGAGTACAAATTACTACAGACTATTCTGTTTTCAATGCATAGTTTGCTTGTTTCTTAGTTTCTGTGCATAGTTTGCTTGTTTCTTAGTTTCTGTGGCTTATATTGCTCAATATAAATTGTGGAAATGATATGCTACAGTAGGCATTGTGTGAGAACAATTATGAATCTTGTCTTTGACAGTGCCAAAAGTGAAATGGTTTGCTCTTTATCATACTAACCTATCTCACAAAGTTTCGTTAAGTTTTGTGTGATTGAAGTTTTCAAGTTTTGGGTGAGATGTCGATATGAGGAGAATAAGGAGTGACAAGACCCTAAGCTTGGGGATGCCCAAGGCACCCCAAGGTAATATTCAAGGAAGATCCAAGCAACTAAGCTTGGGGATGCCCCGGATGGCATCCCCTCTTTTGTCTTCAACATTATCGGTAACCTCACTTGGAGCTATGTTTTCATTCCTCACATGATATGTGTTTTGCTTGGAGCATCATTTTATTTTGTTAGGATTTGCTTGATGTTATTTAGAATAATGGTTTGCGTCTTTTATTTCAATAAAAGTGACAATGATAGCCTTTGCCATGTTTATTTTGCAAGTATACATGTTGCTGTTTGAAAACAGAAAGTTTACTGTTGTTGCAAAAATACCTAGAAAATTCAGTATGTGATAAAATGCTGAAACTTTTTGCACAATAAGCTCTGGTAAATTTTCTACAGTGTGGTAAATTTTCATAATTTTTGGAGTTAAATAAGTATTGATACTCTTGCATTTTTTACAGATTGTACTGTTTTGGCAGATTGTTGTTATGTTTGCATATGTTTGCTTGTTTAGTGATTCTATTTGAGGATATATAGAGGCATTTAGTATGCAATGTTGAATAATAATTTTAGTGATTTAATACAGTAGAGAATGATAAGGTTTTTGCATTGGTTTATACTCACTTATCTCATGAGTTCTTGTTGAGTTTTGTGTGGATGAAGCTTTTTGAGATTTAGGAAAACCGTGATATGAGAGGAATTAAGGAGACACAAAAGCTGAAGCTTGGGGATTCCCAAGGCATACCCAGATAATATTTCAAGAAGTCTCAAGCATCTAAGCTTGGGGATGCCCTGGTAGGCATCCCACCTTTCTTCTTCAACAATTATCGGTTAGTATCGGTTGAGCCTAAGTTTTTGCTTCTTCACATGATGTGTGCTATTCCTAGAATGTCATTTTACTTTGTTTTGCTTGATATTTTAATAAAATACTTAGATCTGAAAGTTTTTAAATAAAATAGAGTCCTCAAATAGTTGCCAGGGAGGCTAGATAAGCGGCATTCACATCCTGTCAACGTAGCTCTTTTCTATGGAATTGCTCTAGTGCTTCACTTATATCTTTTGGAGCACTGTGTGCTTTAGTATTTTTGAAGAAATTCTCTCTTGCTTCACTTAAGTTAATTTTATAGAAAGAAATATTATGCTCATTATCTTCACTTATATCTTTTTGGAGTAGCTTGTCATTTACTCTTATGCTTCACTTATATCCTATGAGTAAATTGTTGAATAAATTGAATATCATGAAGTTGAAATCATATCATGCCTAGTGGTAGCTTCACAGTAGGTTTAGAAAGTGAAATATTTTGAGGCTTGACAATCACAATATTGGTCATACAAGCAATTCACAAATAATTAGTATAAGGAAGAGAACTTTCACATGCAAATACACTATCTTGGAAATCTTTTGTGATTGTGAGCCCCCATCAAAATATTATATGCCAAAATTGTTGACGTTGGACAAGGAAGACAACATGATGGTTTATGTTTGTTCATATTCACATAGAAGTTATAGTGTCATAGATCCTTCAACATGTGGTGCTTGCCCCCCATCTTTGCTAGCCAAAAATTCCGCACCAAGTAGATATACTACTTATGCATCCAAAAACCCTTAAACCCAAATCTTATTTCCAAGAGTCCACCATACCTACCTAAGGATTGAGCAAGATCCTTCAAGTAAGTCATCATCGGTGCAATAAGGCAATAAAAATTGCTTATAAAAGTGTTAGATCATTTAGTGTAAGAGAAAATTGAGCATTGTACGAACTTGTGATGGCAAAGAATAAAAGTGACAGACTGCATAATAAAGGTTTCTATCATAAGGGGTAATATAACGTGATGTTCTTTTGCACTAAGGGGCTGAGCATACAAACAAATAAGCGCATGACAACCTCTGCTTCCCTGTGCAAATGGCCTATCTTTTACTTTTTAGTATTTACTTTTATGCAAAGAGTCAAAGTTTTTCTCTCTATTCCTTTTTATTTTTCTCTTTTGGCAAGCATCATGTGGTGAGGAAAGATCTAGGCATATATATCCAATTGGATATAGGTAGCATGAGTTATTATTGTTGACATCACCGTTGAGGTGAATACGTTGGGAGGCCAAATTATAAGCCCCTATCTTTCTATGTGTCCGGTTGAAACGTTTTTCCCATGTGTATGCGGTGAGTGTTAGCAATCATAGAAGACTATATGATGGTTGAGTATGTGGAGCTCTTACTTAAACTCTGTTGAATAAGTTGAATTACAATTGCCTAGTGACTGAGAACATAGGTTTTTGAGTTTCAAGAGAATTCATTGTTTGAACCTTAACATGTGAATTGGTTGCTACTATAACATGACAAGTTTTATAAGAAAGAGTTTTTGTCATGATGCTAGGAAAAGTGATTGAAATTATCACTGGTCAAACTTATGCACTTTGCTAGCATTCACACTTCATAAATTATTTATTTTATCATTTACCTACTCAAGGACGACTAGGAATTAAGCTTGGGGATACTGATACGTCTCCAACAATATCTATAATTTCTAAAGTATTCATGTTGTTATATTATCATTCTTGGGTGTTTTACAAGCATTTTATATCATTTTTTGGGACTAACCTATTGACCCAGTGCCCAGTGCCAGTTGTTGTTTTTTGCTTGTTTTTTACATCGTAGGAAATCAATATCAAATGGAGTCCAAACACCAAGAAACTTCTTGGAGATTTTTTATGGACTAGAACACCCAGGATGGGCCAGAACAGCACCTAGGGGGTGCCCCGAGGGGGCACAACCCACCAGGGCGCGCCTGGGGGCCCAGGCACGCCCAGGTGGGTTGTGCCCACCTCGATGGCCTCCCGCACCCCCTCTTTACCCTATAAATTCCCCAAAATTTCAGAAAACCTCGGGGTTAACCTAGATCAGAAGTTCTGCCGCCGCAAGGCTCCGTAGCCATCGAAAACCAATCTAGACCCGTTCCGGCACCCTGCCAGAGGGGGGTCATTTCCGGTGGCCATCTTCATCATCCCGGCGGCCACCACGATGAGGAGGGAGTAGTCCACCCTCGGGGTTGAGGGTTTGTACTAGTAGCTATGTGTTTAATCTCTTTCTCTCTCTCTCTCTCTCTCTCTCTCTCTCTCGTGTTCTTGATGGCATGATCTTGATGTATCGGGGGCTTTGTTAATATAGTCGGATCATATGGTGTTTTCCCCTCTCTATCTTGTTGTGATGAATTGAGTTTTCCCGTTTTATCGGATTAAATACTTTTATGGATTTGAGAACACTTGATATATGTCTTGCATATGAATACTCGTGGTGACAATGCGGTATCATATTGATTCACTTGATATATGTTTTGGCATTCGACTCGCAGATTCCCGCGGTGACATTGGGGTAATCTATGCATAGGGGTTGATGCATGTTCTCATCTTTTGTTTCTCCGGTAGAAATCTTGGGGCACTCTTTGAAGTTCTTTGTGTTGGATTGAGTATTATGAATCTGAAATTATTTGATGTTATTTTAGTACGAACTCTTAGATAGATCGATCGGAAAGAATAGCTTCGAGGTGCTTTCGTACCCTACAAACAATTTCTTCTTATGTTCTCCACTAGATATGAACTTTGGAGTGATTCTTCATCGCACTTTGAGGGGTGGTTATATGATCCAATTATATTAGCACTGTTGAGAGATTGTACTAGCGAAAGTACGGACCCTAGGCCTCATTTTCAAGCATCGCAATACCGTTTTTGTGCCCGTTTACTATTTGCTACCTTGCTATTTTTATTTATTCAGATTATAAAAATATATTTGTACCATCCATGATCATCTCTTCGCCGAACTAGTGCACCTATACAATTTGTCATTGTATTGGGTGTGTTGGGGAACAAGAGATTTCTTGTATTTGTTGCAAGGTTGTTTGAGAGAAACCATCTTCATCCTACACCTCCCATGGATTGATAAACCTTAGGTCATCCACTTGAGGGAAAATTGCTACTGTCGTACAAAACTCTGCGCTTGGAGGCCCAACAAGAGTCTATAAGAATAAAGTTGCGTGGTAGACATCAGATGGCCGAAGGGCGTGTGGTGCAGATGAGGAGCGATGCGGCCGGCGGCGTATGTAGACGATGGCGAACAGACGGCCAGCGACAAGTGTGTAGACGACGGTGAGCGGAGGACCGGCGACGATGACAATGAGCAGACAGCCGGCGAGACGACGACGACGAGACGAATGGCCGACGGCGCCTACGCAGGCGAGCTTGTGAGCAGCGCTTGAGCAATGTCTTGGTGATGAGTTGGGCAAATGATGTGCTTGTCGATGGATGAATGAGCGACGAGTGATGGATGGATGAATGATGAGCAGCCTTGGCAACGTTCTTCTGGCTGGTATTTATAAGAGCGGAGAGAGCAGGCGAGGCCTTCGGCTGGACGCGCTCACGTCTTGTAATCGTGGGATCGTGGGGTTTGCCCACGTTCTAGTTTAATCGTGCATGAAACTTGGCCGAGAGGACCCTGTACGCGATCAGTTTCTCTAATGGGCTTCAGGGGTTAGCTGGACTGACCAAATAATCATGCTAAACGCTAAGGCATGCATGTCTACAACCACACGTGACATGGGCTGGTGCTTAGCCTCAATGATTAATTAATTGACTGGATTAGTCATTGCATGGGCTGGCATTGTAGAGATTTCAGTGCACGCACTTGGGCCATAGGTTAAGTAATTACCCTTGTCTCAAAAAAGAAGAAGTAATTACTCAATTAGTTTTTTAATCTTGCCGCCTAATATAATCGCATGCATGTAGCTCGTGCATGCATCCATGCATGTACGTATCTATTTCGTATAAGTGCACTAGGTTAAAATAATTCTAGTGACATGGGAAGGCATTTATTCATTGATAATTATATGACAACTTGACATTTCCTTCATACATGGATGCACGTTATATTATTTTAAACGAATCAATTTTTTTAGTGGTGACAGAATAATGCTTATAAATATGATAAAATATTTTGGCAATATTAGCGCCGTCTATGAAACTTTGAATTTGTGCCAACATCGAAATTTCACCGTTGATGATGGCATATGTGTATGAAAGTCATATGTCCACTAATTTAGGCAACGATATTGCTCCTCCCCTTTTATTTCTGGGTCTCTTATTTTATATTGAGCAGCGCGACAGAAATTCATTATGCTATTTTTATCCGCGTATTCGGCAACTCAGTATTTTTTATTTTATGTAAATGATTTTATTTTAATAATATCTAAGCACCGTGTTTCACTTTGGTCAAAATTGGTGTCAACACACACTGATCCAGATGACTCCAAATCTCAAACCGTATACGTATTTATATTGAATGGTGAAGCTGTCAGTTGGTGCAATTACAAGCAAAGTGTCGTGGCGGGATCTACGTGTGAAACGAAGTATATAGCTGCTTCGGAAGCAGCGAATGAAGGAGTTCATATCCGATCTAGGTGTAATACCTAGTGCATCGGTGTTGGAAAATGCAGTATTTCAAAAAAATTCCTACGATCAACCAAGATCTATCTAGGAGATGCATAGCAACGAGAGGGGATAGTGTGTTTACGTACCCTCGTAGATCGAAAGCGGAAGCGTTTAGTAACGCGGTTGATGTAGTCGAACGTCTTCACGATCCAACCGATCAAGTACCGAACGCACGACACCTCCACGATCTGCACACGTTCAGCTCGGTGACGTCCCTCAAGCTCTAGATCTAGCTGAGGCCGAGGGAGAGTTTCGTCAGCATGACGGCGTGGTGACGATGATGATGAAGTTACCAACGCAGGGCTTCGCCTAAGCACTACGACAATATGACCGAGGTGTGTTTCTGTGGAGGGGGGTACCGCACACGGCTAAAACAATTGTCAACTTGTGTGTCTATGGGGTGCCCCCTCCCCCGTATATAAAGGAGTGCAGGAGGGGGCCGGTCGGCCTCACATGGCGTGCCCCAAGGGTGGAATTCTACTCCTAGGTTCCCCCCTTTCCTAGTCCAACTAGGAGGGGGAAGGAAGGGAAGAGGGAGAGAAAGGAAAGGGGGCCGGCCCCCCTCCCAATTTGGATTGGGCTTGGGGGGGCAACCTCTTGGACGCCTCCTCCTCTCTTTCACTAAAGCCCATGTAGGCCCATTAAGCCCCCGAGGGGTTACGGTAACCCCCCGATACTCTGGAAAATGTCCGAACTAATCTGAAACATTTCCAGTGTCCAAACTGTTGGGGAACGCAGTATTTCAAAAAAAAATCCTACGATCACGCAAGATCTATCTAGGAGATGCATAGAAATGAGAGGGGGAGAGTATGTCTACGTACCCTCGTAGACCAAAAGCGGAAGCGTTATGAAACGCGACTGATGTAGTCGAACGTCTTTGCGATCCAACCGATCAAGTACCGAACGCATGGCACCTCCGCCATCTGCACACGTTCAGCTCGGTGACGTCCCTCGTATTCTTGATCCAGTTGAGGACGAGGAAAAGTTTCGTCAGCACGATGGCGTGATGACGGTGATGATGAAGTTACCGACGCATGGCTTCGCCTAAGCACTACAACGATATGACCAACGTGGAATTCTGTGGAGGGGGGCACCGCACACGGCTAAATAATCAACTTGTGTGTCTATGGGGTGCCCCCTCCCCCGTATATAAAGGGGTGGAGGAGGGGGCCGGCCGGCCACCTTGGGCGCGCCCCCAAGGGGGGAATCCTACTCTTACTAGGAGTAGGTTCCCCCCTTTCCTAGTCCTAATAGAAGGGGTAGGAAGGGAGAGAGGGGAGGAAGGAAAGGGGGGCCGGCCCCCCTCCCAATTCGGATTGGGCTTGGGGGGCACCCCTCCTCTTGGCATTCTCCTCTCTCTTCCACTAAGACCCATGTAGGCCCATTAAGGCCCCGGGGGGTTCCGGTAACCTCCCGGTACTCCGGTAAATGCCCGAACTCATCCGAAACCATTCCAGTGTCCAAACATAATCTTCCAATATATCAATCTTCATGTCTCGACCATTTTGAGACTCCTCGTCATGTCCGTGATCGCATCCGGGACTCCGAACTACCTTTGGTACATCAAAACACATAAACTCATAATATTGATCATTATCGAACGTTAAGCGTGCAGACCCTACGGGTTCGAGAACTATGTAGACATGACCGAGACTCATCTCCGGTCAATAAACAATAGCACAACCTGGATGCTCATATTGGTTCCTACATATTCTACAAAGATCTTTTATCGGTCAAACCGCATAACAACATACGTTGTTCCCTTTGTCATCGGTATGTTACTTGCCCGAGATTCGATCGTCGGTATCTCAATACCTAGTTCAATCTTGTTACCAGCAAGTCTCTTTACTCGTTCCGTAATGCATCATCGTGCAACTAACTTATTAGTCACATTGCTTGCAAGGCTTATAGTGATGTGCATTATCGAGAGGGCCCAGAGATACCACTCCGATACACGGAGTGACAAATCCTAATCTCGATCTATGCCAACTCAACAAACACCATTGGAGACACCTGTAGAGCATCTTTATAGTCACCCAGTTATGTTCTGATGTTTGATAGCACACTAAGTGTTCCTCCGGTATTCGGGAGTTGCATAATCTCATAGTCATAGGAACATGTATAAGTTATGAAGAAAGCAATAGCAATAAACTAAACGATCATAGTGCTAAACTAACGGATGGGTCAAGTCAACCACATCATTCTCTAATGATGTGATCCCATTTCATCAAATGACAACACATGTCTATGGTTAGGAAACTTAACCATCTTTGATTAACGAGCTAGTCAAGTAGAGGCATACTAGTGACACTCTGTTTGTCTATGTATTCACACATGTACTAAGTTTCCAGTTAATACAATTCTAGCATGAATAATAAACATTTATCACGATATAAGGAAATATAAATAACAACTTTATTATTGCCTCTAGGGCATATTTCCTTCAGTCTCCCACTTGCACTAGAGTCAATAGTCTAGATTACATAGTAATGCTTCTAACACCCATGGAGTCTTGGTGCTGATCATGTTTTGCTCGTGAGAGAGGCTTAGTCAACGGGTCTGCAACATTCAGATCCGTATGTATCTCGCAAATCTCTGTGTCTCCATCCTTGACTTGATCGTGGATGGAATTGAAGCATCTCTTGATGTGCTTGGTTCTCTTGTGAACTCTGGATTCCTTTGCCAAGGAAATTGCACCAGTATTGTCACAAAAGATTATTTATTGGACCCGATGCACTAGGTATGGCAGCTAGATTGGTTATGAACTCCTTCATCCAGACTCCTTCATTTGCTGCTTCCAAAGCTGCTATGTACTCTGCTTCACACGTAGATCCCGCCACGACGCTCTGTTTGGAACTGCACCAACTAACAGCTCCACCATTCAATAAAAATATGTATCCGGTTTGTGACTTAGAGTCATCCGGGTCAGTGTCAAAGCTTGCATTGACGTAACCATTTACGACGAGCTCTTTGTCACCTCCATAAACAAGAAACATATCCTTCGTCCTTTTCAGGTATTTCAGGATGTTCTTGACCGTTGTCCAGTGATCCACTCCTAGATTACTTTGGTACCTCCCTACTAAACTAATAGCAAGGCACACATCAGGTCTGGTACACAGCAATGCATACATGATAGAACCTATGGCTGAAGCATAAGGAATGACTTTCATTTTCTCTCTATCTTCTGCAGTGGTCGGGCATTGAGTCTGACTCAACTTCACACCTTGTAACACATGCAAGAACCCTTTCTTTGCTTGATCCATTTTGAACTTCTTCAAAAATTTCCCACTCACTTTCTTGTAAATACAGGTGTCGGTGTCAAAACCGGCGGATCTCGGGTAGGGGGTCCCGAACTGTGCGTCTAGACCGGATGGTAATAGGAGGCAAGGGACACGAAGTTTTACCTAGGTTCCGGCCCTCTCGATGGAGGTAAAACCCTACGTACTGCTTGATTAATATTGATGATATGGGTAGTACAAGAGTAGATCTACCGCGAGATCAGAGAGGCTAAACCCTAGAAGCTAGCCTATGGTATGATTGTTGATGTGTATGTTGTCCTATGGACTAAAACCCTCCGGTTTATATAGACACCGGATAGGGTTAGGGTTACATGGAGTCGGTTACAATGGTAGGAGATCTTCATATCCGTATCGCCAAGCTTGCCTTCCACGCCAAGGAAAGCCCCTTCCGGACATGGGACGGAGTCTTCAATCTTGTATCTTCATAGTCCAGGAGTCCGGCTGAAGGTATAGTTCGGCTATCTGAACACCCCCTAATCTAGGACTCCCTCAGTAGCCCCTGAACCAGGCTTCAATGACGACGAGTCCGGCGTGCAGTTTGTCTTCGGCATTGCAAGGCGGGTTCCTCCTCCAAGTACTTCATAGAAGATTTTGAACACAAAGATAGTGTCCGGCTCTGCAAAATAAGTTTCCACATATTGCCATAGAGAGAATAATATTTACACAAATCTAATCTGCTGACGTATTCCATAGCGTGACACACCACGGCCAAGCCTTTATCCGAGTTGTTTCAGTATCCCACCTCAGCGCGTTATGCGAGGCGGTTTCCTTGGCACGTCTTGTCAAAGCAGAGATCGTGTCCCCTTATTTCGGGATTTTCATCAATACGGGCATGGGTAACCCAACCGCACCTTTGATTACGGCGCTTGGAGATAAGCGAGTTTTACCAGGCTGGTGGGGACATGTAGTTGCGTCCACCCATATAAGGGGATAAGGATCCACCTTTTCACCCACGCCTTCTTCCTCCTTTGCCTATCCATTCTTGCGCACTCGAGCTCCAGCGCCCAAGTCCGCACTACCACCTCAACCTTCTCCAGTCATGTCCGGAGCGGGAGGCAAGTGGATGGTCTCCTCTGTCACGGAGGGACACATCAAAAAGCTAAGGAAGGCCGGATATCTGGCTAGCGACATCGCACACCGGCTTCCCAAAAAGGGGCAGCTCATCCCCACTCCTAGGCCCCATGAGAGGGTGGTATTCCTCCCCCATTTCCTCCATGGACTGGGCTTCCCTCTGCATCCATTTGTCCGGGGGCTCATGTTCTACTACGGCCTGGATTTCCATGATCTGGCCCCAAACTTCGTCCTCAACATCTCGGCGTTTATCATCGTGTGCGAGGCGTTCCTCCGCATCCGCCCCCATTTCGGCCTATGGCTTAATACTTTCAACGTCAAGCCAAAGGTGGTGCGCGACAACCAGGCGGAGTGCGGCGGTGCCATGGTTGGCAAGATGGCCAACGTCCTGTGGCTCGAGGGATCCTTCGTGGAGACCCTAAAGGGGTGGCAATCATGGTGGTTTTACGTCACCGAGACGCGCGACGCCGAATGGGTCGCACCCCCTGAGTTTCGATCCGCCCCCCCCCCCCTACGCGGCTCACCTCCTGGAAGGAGACAAGCCTGTCTTGGGGTAAAAAAGGAGAGCTGACCGGACTCCAAACATGCATCCAAACCCTAGTGGACAAGAGGCTCAAGCTTGTCAACGTAGTCCAGGTTATGCTCATCCGCCTGATCCTCCCGTGTCAACGATGGGCCTTCAACCTGTGGGAGTTCGACCCGGCGCCGCACCGAACTCTAAACAGGCTCTTCGACACAACGTACGAAGATGCCTGGAGGATGCTTTTCAAGGGCGCCGAGGCTCCCGCATCCGCTGCCGAGGATCGCGGATTCAGTGCTCAGCATCACGCTCATGCGGTAAGCTGTTTTTGTCCTTTTACAGGGTATCAATTTTTCATAGTTTGACTCTATGCGGGATCTAAGTTCCCTTATCTGTGATAGGATTGGGAGGTGACGTCCGGACAGATCAACTGTCCGGCTCCTTTGCCCGAAGGCCCAATGGACGCTCGCTTGGCGAGGCAGCTGGTTCCGGCGCCCTATGTGGTGCCGGAGAAGAAGGCCACGAAAAGGGCCACGAGGACTCGAAAGAGTGCCCGGCGCCAGGAGGTGTCAGATTCATCATCCGACGGTCCCGAAGCGCCTTCCTCTCATGAAGACGAGGAGGAAGAAGAAGAGACCTCTCCCCCTCCAGTGGGAGGAGAGAAGAAAAGGAAGGCCGCCCTCTCTGAGGAGGCCGGAGGGTCCAAGAAGGGGAAAACCCTTCCTCCGGACTACTCCAACGACGTCAACGACGGCGAAGAGGAGTGGTAGCCCAGGTCCAAGCCCCTGGCAAAATCGTAAGTATCCGGATACCAGAGTAATTCATAGTATTCGTTTATTGCACAGCTTTCCCTTATGTTTAGTATGCTTATGCAGCCCACCCAAAGACTGGCTCGACGCGTCGTCGAGCGGCTCACTGGACTCGTCGGATGTGAACTCGCTTCCGACGGCTTCCTCCCCCCGCCCTATGGATGACACCAAGGTGTTGTCCCAACAGGTTCCAAGTAGGGAGGAGGTGGTCCCGGAGGCGCCGCAAGGCGACCTCCCGGACTCCAGGAGTAAAGGGGATGAAAACCCCCAGGGCTCCAAGTCCGGCTCTAGGCCGGACACTGCTCCGGAACCTTCAAGGGTTCCGGAGTCTGGCGGGGGACCTCCTTCCAAGAGGAGCAAGTCCACCGTGCCAGCGACCCCCATCCACCCGGAGGCGCCGGACAATATGTTGGAGGCGCTCCAAGGCGCCTCCATCGACGAGGAGCACCGCGCTATTATGAGTGCGGTGGTCCAGAAGGTTCAGTCCGCCAAGAGCGGACTGACTGAAGCTTGTACTAGCCTTTTGACAGGCTTTGAGGTAAGTAAATAATGTGTAAATGATATTATCACATAGACAGTAGCCCCTGATGCTCTGTTGGGCGTTCGGGAAGAAAAGCCGAATAGAGGATCAAAAAATTCGCAGGAGTCTAACAAAAGGAGTCAATATGCGTGTGTAGTCTTCTTTGCTGGCATCCGCCGTACTCACTGCGGAAGTGGACACGCTGAAGCAGAGCCTCGAGAAGTCCGAGCAAGAGCTCGGGCGTGCCAAGAAGCAGCTCGAGGAGAAGGACGGTAAGAAATACCTTGGTTGAATATGTATATAAAAAAGGTGCAATTGCAAGAAATGATAGGATTAACATGGCTATTGTAGGGGCCACATCTGAGGTGGCAACCCTTAAGCAAGCGCTGCTCGAGGCCGAGAAGAGTGCGGCCATGGAGCGCACCGAGCGGGAGAGGTATGAGGCCGAGGTTGGCAAGGTGCGGCAAGAGCTCCAGGTTCTCATGAAGAAACATGAGAGTTTGGAGCTTGACTCGAAGACGCGAGCGTCCGAGCTCGCGGCGGCTATTGAAAATGCCAAGTCTGCCAAGGCCGAATCCCAGAAAACCCTCCAGGAGTTGGATGAGGTGAAGAAGATAGCGGCGGGTAAGGCATTCTCTATGCAAAGTAAACACATAAACGTGAGTTACTTGATACTTACCCGAATCCGGAGCTCTCCAGGGGCATTTGCAGATCTTCCCCGCAGTGTATCCAATGCTGCCGCATTCTATCGAGCCGAGGAGGGCAGCTCGACGGAGAAGGTGTTCTGGTCTTAGTATGCTGAGGCCGGACATCCCGTGCCCCTGAGCGACCAGCTGAAGCAACTGGTCGAGCTCCACAAGGCGGCCGAACAGGCCATGAAGGGCCTCCTAGTTCAGCTGTGGCCTGTAGAGGCCCTGCCTGGGAGCTATTTTGGGATGGTGCGGCGGCTGGTGGAGGCTTGTCCAAGGCTCAAAGTCATCAAGCGCTCCGTCTGTATTGAAGGTGCCCGTAGGGCCTTTGCCCGTGCTAAGGTGCACTGGGGCAGGCTGGATGCGGAGAAGCTTGTGAAGGACGGGCCACCAGCGGGGAAAGAGCATCGCAAGCCCGAAAATTACTATAAGGATGTTTTGAAGGGTGCCTGCCTTGTGGCGGATGAATGTACTAGGGATGTAATTTTTGAGTAAAACTCGCTCGTTTTTGTCCTGTGCGCTGAAAACTTGTTCATATGCGCTGAGCAATGCTGCTTGAATTTAAAATATTACCTTCTGTGCGGCTGTTTATCAATACTGAGAGATGGCGAGTCGTCGGCTTCTGCCCCCTTGCCACTAGTGCTGGGGTGTTCGGGGATAAACCTGGGCGCTCTTTTTCCCATGTTTGGGTCCTTCGAGGGAGGCGCTCAGCCCAACGAACGAGGCAATCAGACTATAATGCGTGAACACTCTCACTTAGCCATAGAATTCTATAATTTTAAATTTCGGCGAAGCCCCTAGTATTCGGAAGACCGAGTTCGGGCGCTATCCACGCCTTGGCCGGACAGAGCCGACTCCTCGCCCTAAGCGGCATAAGTCTTTAGGGACTCGAAAAAACCTCTCGAACAGCGACCAGCTCTCGCTTCATCATGACAGTCAGTTTTAGCTTTCTCCACTGAGGTGCTCGGCCCAGCTCAACTGGGGCACAATCGCAGTGGTTCTCCTAGTGCTACCTTAGCCGATATAGCGGAACGTAAGGCACCAAAACATAGGAGCCGGGCAAACCCAACTATTGACCCAAGACATGATTCGGAGCCGATGCATATAATGCTATAAGTTCGGGGTGCCGCACTTGTGAAAGTGTTCGGACTTCTCACACCATATTGAGGGGTGCTAAAAGTCCATGGCGTATTTTGGCCGTACCAAGTTGTACGGGTGCAACATGTCGTTAAGGAACATTTATTTATAAAAATATAGTGCAAAAATAGACAAAAGCTATGCATTGTTTATTAGAAATAGTTGTGATCAAAGCAGAACGATACAAGTAATGCGATGAACCAAAAGTTGGACTATTTAACATGTCTGCTCCAGGGGCAAGCTATGGAATAGTATGCGAAACAGGTATACTGCTCGTGATAGAGACCACATGGGATTTCCGTGATGCGGCATGGCTTGTCTGCTTCCCTGGTTCTTGCATCGTTTGTGCGGCAATTGAACTGCCGAATAGGCCTTCCAAAGAGTAGAGTCCTGGAGGTAAGAGAAAAGTAAAAAATCGGCAGCCCCTGGTGCGGTTTAAGCCATGTTTTGGGCGTGCCGTGATGGTGCCCCTCCCCCTATGCCCATGGTATTTCTAGAGCGTAATTATGTACGCGAAGTACTGGCGTCGCCTTTTTGCTAGGGTTGGGGTTGGGGCCGCATTGCTATGCCTGCTCGGAACATGCCAGGTGGTCTTGTTGTAGGTTACTCCGGGCGCGCTTGACAGTGTTCGGACGTTTAATGGCCGGACTGGAGAACTGCCTAGAGAGGCTGCTTTGTACTTCTGCTGCAAGGGCCGCCGTGTGCTCCTCCATTCGGAGGGAGCGTTCGGTGTTTCCATTGACCGTAATTACTCCACGAGAGCCTGGCATCTTGAGCTTAAGGTATGCGTAGTGCGGTACCGCATTGAATTTGGCGAATGCGGTTCGTCCGAGCAGTGCATGATAGCCACTGCGGAATGGGACTATGTCGAAGACCAATTCCTCGCTTCGGAAATTATCCGGGGATCTGAAGACCACTTCAAGTGTGACTGAGCCTGTACAGTTGGCCTCTACACTTGGTATTACGCCTTTAAAGGTTGTTTTGGTGGGCTTGATCCTCGAGGGATCGATGCCCATTTTTCGCATTGTATCCTGGTAAAGCAGGTTCAGGCTGCTGCCGCCGTCCATGAGGACTCTAGTGAGATGAAATCCGTCAATAATTGGGTCTAGAACCAATGCGGCAAATCCGCCATGATGGATGTTAGTGGGATGGTCTCTTCGATCAAAGGTGATCGGGCAGGAGGACCATGGGTTGAACTTTGGGGCGACTGGCTCTACCGCGTATACGTCCCTTAACGCACGCTTCCGCTCCCTTTTTGGGACGTGGGTGGCGTATATCATGTTCACCGTCCACACTTGTGGGGGGAAACCCTTCTGTCCATTGTTGTTCGGCGGCCGGGGCTCCTCGTCGTCGTCGCTATGCAGCCCCTTGTCTTCATTGTCGGTGCTTAACTTGCCTGCCTGCTTGAATACCCAACAATCCCTGTTGGTGTGATTGGTCGGCTTTTCGGGGGTGCCATGTATTTGGCACAAGCGGTCGAGTATTCGGTCCAAGCTGGACGGGCCCCTAGGATTCCTTTTGAATGGCTTTTTCCGCTGACCGGATTTAGAGCCTCTAAATCTGGCATTAACTGCAGTATTCTCAGTATTGTCGCTGTTAATGTGGCGCTTCTGCTTGTTGCGACGCGACCTGCCACTAATGTCCCTAGTGTCCGAACTACCAGGGTTCTTGGTCATATTGTTGCTATGAGCAAGCCAGCTATCTTCTCCCGCGCAAAAGCGGGTCATGAGTGTCGTGAGTGCTGCCATAGATTTCAGCTTTTCCTGTCCAAGGTGCCGGGCCAGCCACTCATCACGGATATTGTGCTTGAAGGCTGCTAGGGCCTCAGCGTCCAGACAGTCGACTATTTGATTTTTCTTTGTGAGGAACCGTGTCCAGAATTGCCTGGCCTATTCCTCTGGCTGCTGAAAACGTGACTCAGGTCATCGGCGTCTGGGGGTCGCACATAAGTGCCCTGGAAATTGTCGAGGAATGCGGCTTCCGGGTCCTCCCAACAACTGATTGATCCTGTTGGCAAGCTGTTGAGCCAATGTCGAGCTGGTCCTTTAAGCTTGAGTGGGAGGTATTTGATGGCGTGAAAATCGTCGCCGCGGGCCATGTGGATATGAAGGAGATAATCCTCGATCCATACCGCAGGGTCTGTTGTGCCATCATATGATTCAATGTTTACGGGTTTGAAACCCTCGGGGATTTGATGATCCATTATTTCGTCTGTAAAGCACAGTGGGTGTGCGGCGCCTCTGTACTGGGCGATATCATGACGTAGCACCAATGAGTTTTGTCTGCTGTGTTCGGCCCTGCCGAATATGTGGCCGGCGTGACGGTTACCGTGTCGAGCCGTGGGGTACCCACGTGATCCGTAGATCGATCGTGTTTGCCTTGCCTTGTCCTCCAACATGTCTCGTAAGTCCGGCGCATATTCCCGTGCCTTGGTACGGGGTGCGGCTTGAGTGGAGGGCCGGGAGGCCTCTCTGTCGCGGCCACAAGGTGGTTGTTCGGCCGCATCAAGTGCTTCCTCCTCTAATTAGGGTAGCAACCTGCGCTTTGGGTAACTCTTGGAGGGGCGTTCGAGTTTATGCTCTTCGACCGCAAGGACTTAGGTCCATCTGTTAACCAGCAAATCTTAATCAGCTCGGAGTTGTTGCTGTTTTTTCTTGAGGCTTCTTGCCATGGCCATAAGCCTGCGTTGGAAACGCTTTTGCTCAACGGGATCCTCTGTCACGACGAATTCGTCATCGTCGAGGCTTGCCTCGTCTTCGGAGGGAGGCATATAATTATCGTCCTCGACCTCTCTGTCTATCGCTCTCTCATGAGGGCTGGTTTCTTGATCCTCCTGTGCTAAACCTTGCTGGAGGGGGTTTTCTTCGGCACTCTCCGGAGTATTATTATCTCCCGTGCTGGAATCGCCGTTTTTGTGTTAGCGGGATTTTGAGCGGCGCCGCTGACGCCGGCGCTTGGGCTGTTTCTTGGAGGGGTCATCCTCCGCTGTTCCATCGCCCTCTCCCTCTTTTGGGGTGTCCACCATGTATATGTCATATGACGAGGTGGCTTTCCAGGGCCTGGTAGGCGCTGGTTCTTCATCATCTCCTTCATCGGCGTCCATACCGTTGATGTCTTCGGAGTCGAAGTCGAGCATGTCGGTTAGGTCATCGACAGTGGCTACAAAGTGGGTGGTGGGTGGGTTTTGAATTTCTTCATCGTTCGTACCCCAACCTTGCTGACCGTAGTCCGGCCAGGGCTCTCCTGATAAAGAGAGAGACTTC
Source organism: Triticum aestivum (assembly GCF_018294505.1). Taxonomy (NCBI): domain Eukaryota; kingdom Viridiplantae; phylum Streptophyta; class Magnoliopsida; order Poales; family Poaceae; genus Triticum; species Triticum aestivum. The sequence goes on along the minus strand of NC_057800.1, from coordinate 275,798,486 downwards.
AGTGACTTCAGGATATCGCCGAAAGGCGAGTGCTGAAAGATGTCCGCGGCCGTGAACTCCATGATCGGCGCCCAATTGGATTCGATCGGCAGGGGCGCGGAGCGTTCGGAGTCCGGAGAAGAATCCGGCTCCATGGAGTCATGAGTTTCGCAGAGTATGGGGCTGGTGTTTGGCTCAACCGTCGTTGGGATCACAGCCCCCGAGGTGGCGTCCAACCGCCCAGCCTCGATCGGCGCGGTTGGCTCCGAACTAAGGGTCAGAGCTAATGCGGGTGCGGCCTCCAGGGCACTGTTTGGCGGCAGAGCTAGATCATGCTCGTCGTGACAGTGCGGCGTGCTCGGCGGTGGTTCGAGTCCTTCGGAGATCAAGTTTTCCCGCAGATGTCAGGCGTGTAGTTTAAATTTTCGAATCTGACCTGACGGCCAGGGGCGTAGCTTTCGATCTGCTCTAGATGGCCAAGTGAATTGGCCTGCAGTGCGAAGCCGCCGAAGACGAAGATCTGTCTGGGGAGGAAGGTCTCACCCTGGACTGCATCGCCATTGATGATCGTAGGAGCCATCGGGCCTGACGGCGATGGCACAGAGGAACTCTCAATGAAAGCACCAATGTCGGTGTCAAAACCGGCGGATCTCGGGTAGGGGGTCCCGAACTGTGCGTCTAGGCCGGATGGTAACAGGAGGCAAGGGACACGAAGTTTTACCCAGGTTCGGGCCCTCTTGATGGAGGTAAAACGCTACGTCCTGCTTGATTAATATTGATGATAGGGGTAGTACAAGAGTAGATCTACCGCGAGATTAGAGAGGCTAAACCCTAGAAGCTAGCCTATGGTATGATTGTTGATGTGTATGTTGTCCTACGGACTAAAACCCTCCGGTTTATATAGACACCGGATAGGGTTAGGGTTACATAGAGTCGGTTACAATGGTAGGAGATCTTCATATCCATATCGCCAAGCTTGCCTTCCACGCCAAGGAAAGCCCCTTCCGGACACGGGACGGAGTCTTCAATCTTGTATCTTCATAGTCCAGGAGTCCGGCTGAAGGTATAGTTCGGCTATCCGAACACCCCCTAATCCAGGACTCCCTCAACAGGCTTCTCCAAAAGTCTGTATAAAACCATATGCTTTGATCACACTATCAAAGTGTATATTCCAACTCCAAGATGCTTGCACCAATCCATAAATGGATCGCTGGAGCTTACACACTTTGTTAGCACCTTTTGGATCGACAAAACATTCTGGTTGCATCATATACAACTCTTCTTTAAGATATCCATTAAGGAATGCAGTTTTGACATCCATTTGCCAAATTTCATAATCATAAAATGCGGCAATTGCTAACATGATTCGGACGGACTTAAGCATCGCTACGGGTGAGAAGGTCTCATCGTAGTCAACTCCTTGAACTTGTTGAAAACCTTTCGCAACAAGTCGTGCTTTGTAGACAGTAACATTACCATCAACGTCAGTCTTCTTCTTGAAGATCCATTTATTCTCTACGGCTTGCCGATCATCGGGGAAGTCAACCAAAGTCTATACTTTGTTCTCATACATGGATCCCATCTCAGATTTCATGGCCTCAAGCCATTGTGCGGAATCTGGGCTCATCATCACTTCCTCATAGTTCGTAGGTTCATCATGGTCAAGTAACATGACTTCCAGAACAGAATTACCGTACCACTCTGGTGCGGATCTTACTCTGGTTGACCTACGAGGTTCGGTAGTAACTTGATCAGAAGTTTCATGATCATCATCATTAGCTTCCTCTCTAATTGGTGTAGGAATCACAGGAACTGATTGCTGTGATGAACTACTTTTCGATAAGGTAGTAGGTACAATTACCTCATCAAGTTCTACCTTCCTCCCACTCACTTCTTTTGAGGGAAACTCCTTCTCTAGAAAGGATCCATTCTTAGCAACGAATATCTTGCCTTCGGATCTGTGATAGAAGGTGTACCCAACAGTCTCTTTTGGGTATCCTATGCAGACACATTTCTCCGATTTGGGTTCGAGCTTATCAGGTTGAAGCTTTTTCACATAAGCATCGCAGCCCCAAACTTTAAGAAACGACAACTAGGGTTTCTTACCAAACCACATTTCATAAGGTGTCGTCTCAACGGATTTCGATGGTGCCCGTGAATGCAGTCGTCTCTAAAGCATAACCCCAAAACGATAGTGGTAAATTAGTAAGAGACATCATAGATCACACAATATCTAATAAAGTGCGGTTACGACGTTCGGACACATAATTACGCTGTGATGTTCCAGGTGGCGTGAGTTGCGAAACTATTCCGCATTGTTTCAAATGAAGACCAAACTCATAACTCAAATATTCTCCTCCACGATCAGATCGTAGAAACTTTATTTTCTCGTTACGATGATTTTCCACTTCACTCTGAAATTCTTTGAACTTTTCAAATGTTTCAGACTTATGTTTCATCAAGTAGATATACCCATATCTGCTCAAATCATCTGTGAAGGTCAGAAAATAACGATACCCGCCATGAGTATCAACACCCATCGGACCGCATACATCAGTATGTATTATTTCCAATAAGTCGGTTGCTCGTTCCGTTGTTCCAGAGAACAAAGTCTTAGTCATCTTGCCCATGAGGCATGGTTCGCAAGCATCAAGTGATTCATAATCAAGTGATTTCAAAAGTCCATCAGTATGGAGTTTCTTCATGCGCTTTACACCAATATGACCTAAACGGCAGTGCCACAAATAAGTTGCACTACATTATTAAACTTATATCTTTTGGATTAAATACTATCAATATGTGTATCACTACTATCAAGATTTAGTAAAAATAGACCACTCATCAAGGGTGCATGACCATAAAAGATATTACTCATATAAATAGAACAACCATTATTCTTTGATTTAAATGAATAACCGTCTCGCATCAAACAAGATCCAGATATAATGTTCATGCTTAACACTGGCACCAAATAACAATTATTCAGGTCTAAAACTAATCCCGAAGGTAGATGTAGAGGTAGCGTGCCGACGGCGATCACATCGACTTTGGAACCATTTCCCACACGCATCGTCACCTTGTCCTTAGCCAATCTTCGCTTAATCTGTAGCCCCTGTTTCGAGTTGAAAATATTAGCAATAGAACCAGTATCAAATACCCAGGCGCTACTACGAGCATTAGTAAGGTACACATCAATAACATGTATATCAAATATACCTTTCACTTTGCCATCCTTCTTATCCGCCAAATACTTGAGGCAGTTCTGCTTCCGGTGACTAGTCCCTTTGCAGTAGAAGCACTCAGTCTCAGGCTTAGGTCCAGACTTGGGCTTCTTCACTTGAGCAGCAACTTGCTTGTTGTTCTTCTTGAAGTTCCCCTTCTTCCCTTTGCCCTTCTTCTTGAAACTGGTGGTCTTATTGACCATCAACACTAGATGCTCCTTCTTGAGTTCTACCTCCACAGCTTTTAGCATCGTGAAGAGCTCAGGAATTGTATTATCCATCCCTTGCATATTATAGTTCATCATGAAGCTTTTGTAGCTTGGTGGCAGTGATTGAAGAACTCTGTCAATGACACTATCAACCGGAAGATTAACTCCCAGCTGAGTCAAGAGATTGTGGTACCGAGACATTCTGAGTATATGCTCACTAAGAGAACTATTCTCCTCCATCTTGCAGCTATAGAACTTATTGGTGACTTCATATCTCCCAATCCGGGCATTTGCTTGAAATATTAACTTCAACTCCTGGAACATCTCATATGCTCCATCACGTTCAAAATGTCGTTGAAGTCCCGATTCTAAGCCGTAAAGGATGGCACACTGAACTATCGAGTAGTCATCAGCTTTGATCTGCCATATGTTCTTAACATCGTCAATAGCATCTGCAGCAGGCCTAGCACCTAGCGGTGCTTCCAGGATGTAATTCTTCTGTGCAACAATGAGGATAATCCTCAAGTTATGGGCCCAGTCCGTGTAATTGCTAGCATTAAAATTCAACGGAAACAACAGCACGGGCCATTTATCTACAACAACACAGACATGCAAAATACTATTAGGTACTAAGTTCATGATAAATTAAATTTCAATTAATCATATTACTTAAGAACTCCCACTTAGATAGACATCCCTCTAATCATCTAAGTGATCATGTGATCCCTATCAACTAAACCATGTCCGATCATCAAGTGAGATGGGGTAGTTTTCAATGGTGAACATCACTATGTTGATCATATATACTATATGATTCACGCTCGACCTTTCTGTCTCAGTGTTCCGAGGCCATATCTACATATGCTAGGCTCGTCAAGTTTAACCCGAGTATTCTTCTTGTGCAAAACTGGCTTGCACCCATTGTATGTGAACGTAGAGCTTATCACACCCGATCATCACGTGGTGTCTCGGCACGACGAACTATGGCAACGGTGCATGCTCAGGGAGAACACTTGTACCTTGAAATTTAGTGAGAGATCATCTTATAATGATACTGCCGTACTAAGCAAAATAAGATGCATAAAGGATAAACATCACATGCAATCAAACAAGTGATATGAAGCATAAGGAATGACTTTCATTTTCTCTCTATCTTCTGCAGTGGTCAGGCATTGAGTCTGACTCAACTTCACACCTTGTAACACAGGCAAGAACCCTTTCTTTGCTTGATCCATTTTGAACTTCTTCAAAACTTTGTCAATGTATGTGCTTTGTGAATGTCCAATTAAGCGTCTTGATCTATCTCTATAGATCTTGATGCCTAATATATAAGCAGCTTCACCAAGGTCTTTCATTGAAAAGTTCTTATTAAAGTATCCTTTTATGCCATTCAGAAATTCAGTATCATTTCCGATTAACAACATGTCATCCACGTATAATATCAGAAATGCTATAGAGCTCCCACTCACTTTCTTGTAAATACAGGCTTCTCCAAAAGTCTGTATAAAACCATATGCTTTGATCACACTATCAAAGTGTATATTCCAACTCCAAGATGCTTGCACCAATCCATAAATGGATCGCTGGAGCTTACACACTTTGTTAGCACCTTTTGGATCGACAAAACCTTCTGGTTGCATCATATACAACTCTTCTTTAAGATATCCATTAAGGAATGCAATTTTAACATCCATTTGCCAAATTTCATAATCATAAAATGCGGCAATTGCTAACATGATTCGGATGGACTTAATCATCGCTACGGGTGAGAAGGTCTCATCGTAGTCAACTCCTTAAACTTGTTGAAAACTGTAACATCCCAAATTTTCAATTTGGAATGTTATACATAGATCATTCATGCATATCATATTTTATTGCATTTCGTTTCGCGATCCTCGAAATCCTAAGCAACTCAAGGACCCTCAGAGAGAGTTGGGGATTTCTCTGTTTTCATATTTGAGTTTTATCAAATATTGAAACGAGGATTTTTGGTTTTAATTATTTTTCTCTCTGAAAATATTTTCATATTAAAATATATGAGAGGAGATAATATGACTTCTCCAAAATAAGTGAAATATTGGAGGAAAATATTAAAATCAAATATTTGATTATATTTGGAGTTTATTACTATTTTATTTGAATTAGAAAAATTGCACATTTTTCAAAGTTGCATTTTAGGGCCAAGAAAATGTTGATCTCGTTCTAAATATTTTATTTAGATAGTGAAAATTTGGTTTGGCATTTTTAGTTTTTTTTTTATTTTATAGGATTTTTTTTAGTTTTGGCGAAATTATTTAAAAAAAGTTTCCTCCGCCAACTAGGCCGAAGCCCAAGTCAGCCGGCCCACCTTCCCGCGCCGTCTCCTTCCACGAGAACGGGAGCGCGCCGTCGCCCGCGAGACCGAGTCCGGCCGGGACTCTCCCTCCCCGCGTCGCTTGCCCCCTTGCCCAAGCAAGCACCCCCCTCCTATAAGTACCGTACCCCACCCGCCCCCGATTTCCACCGCACCTCGCCGCAACCGGAGCTGCCCCGCGACGCCCCGCATTTGCCGCGCCGCTGCCACGCCGCCCCTGCCACCCGCACCGCCCACCGCCTCGCCGGAGTTGCCGCCCTACCTTGACGGACCTCGCCAGAGGTAAAGCCGTCGTTCGTTTTTTTGAAGAACTGATCCGTTTTTTAGAAAACCCTAGGTTTTTTTGAATAGAACGGTTCACCGGTTTTTCTTGGTTTAGTTATTTAGCGGACGTTTGTCCGTACGTTCGTTTTAATGAACGGTGTTCACCTGTTAGCAGCAGGCAGCGAACGTTCGTTCGTTAGCCCGTTCATCAGTTTTTCTTTTTCTCAGATTTTCCGCGATTATTTTCGATCGCGATTTCTGATCCGATTTTCGTTTTAGTTTATCTTTTCGCTCGTTTGTCGGAATCAGGCGATTCAAGCGCCTAGATCTTTGTCTCGAAACCCTCTTTCTGTTTAATCAACTTGAACAAGGTTTTGATACTGTAAAATTTGACTTTAGTCTAGAATAGTAAACGTACCTTGTTTCTTTCGTAGTTTAAGTTTTGTTGCCCCGTTTGGTCTGATTCTTTTTGCAAACCGGAGTTCTTAAGTTGAACTTTCTGGTTAGACCTTCTTATTTGAGTTTTATACATGCTTCTTTGCTTGATTGCTTATGTATGCTATTGCTTGTTTGCGATAGAACACCCAGAGTGCGAAGCGTGCTACTTCGAATCTTTAGGTTTTGTGGATCATCAGCAAGGCAAGTAACACTTTGATCATACCCCTTTATCACCTAGTTTTTATGCATTAGCTCCAATCCTAAACATTGCATGATTAGGATGTGATTAACTTGTGGGTTGGGAAGTAGTTAATGAGGTAGAACATATTGTCATGTTATTATCAAACCCTTGGGAGTTACTTCTACGTATTGCTTATATTGCTATGCTATGCTCATAGACGTGGTTTGGGTGAGTGAAATCCGTGACAGATGTGAGATTGTTAATTAATGGTTCAACTTAAGGTGGCAACTTGAATACACATCTGGGTGGATTGTTTGTTGCGCACCTAGAGAGTCCACTGTTGTCCTAGGATATCCCGGAGTACCCGTGTGATAATCCTAAGGTCCGCCACCCAGGCTCAAAGGGAACTGAGATATTTCATGCGAGAAACTTCCGTGTGCAGCCACATGGTAATATGGGCTCTAGCATAGCTGAGTAAGTTACATGAGCTCTCGAAGAGGTGGATCAGCAGGTAGAGGGATGTTGGTAGGTATGGTCTGCCCGAAGTAAAGAGTAAATGTTTCTGAAAGACTGTGTCTTGGTCATCCGTTTCTCAAACACCCTGTAGTACGAGAAATCCAACGGAGGAGTTTGGGTCTTGTGGGGAAAAGTGCACAAACCTCTACAGAGTGTACAATCTACTCATGGTTAGCCGTGTCCCCGGTTATGGACAATTCTTGAGTATCTAGTACTTGGATTATCATATGTATCTCATCACTCTAAATTAATATTGTTGGGTTGATAATTACTTTTAATTGGGATTGAGTTGGAGGAACCTTCTCAATGATGTTTCAACTACCATGATAGTTAAATAAAATCTATTCCTTTGTTGTAGGGAAAAATTGGCTTTTCGCAAAAACTATAACCATAGAGCTTTCCATCAGCCAAATATGCATGTAGTGATAGCATTGTTCTGTTCTTGCTCTACTGTGTTATATTGCTAGCATATTCCATGTGCTGACCCGTTTTCGGGTTGCAACGTATTATGTTGCAAACTTTTTAGACGAGGAGTAAGGTTCGTTAAGTCGTTGCCGTGCAGCTCAGCTATGCCGTTGGAGTTGATGGACTCACTTTATCTTCCAAGCCTTCCGCTATTATCGTATTAGATGGCCTTAAGCCATATTTATTGTAATAAGTTCTCTTTTGAGACATTCGATGTAATAAGAGTGTGATTGCTACTCTGCTATAAATCCTTCGAGTACTGTGTGTGTCAGCATTACCGATCCACGGATGACACTGAAGCACAGAGACTTGACCGTTTGAGGTCGGGTCGCTACAAGATGGTATCGGAGCACACGCTGAGTGTAGGACACGACCACTAAGCTAAAGCCCTAGATCACTATTCTCTTCTCATTTCTCACTCCTATCCATTTTCTACTCTTTAGGATGGCGGACGCAAGGAACAAGTTTGCACAACCGGATGAAGACGCACCTTTCGGACGACACATGAAGGAAGTCACTAGGTACCTGAACATAGGAATACCAAGCTTCACCGGGACTTACAATGCCACTTTACCAGAAGACGAGCGATGGATGATTCAAGTTCAAGTTCCAGGAAGGACATTCACGCCAGTTACTAAGCCCATAGAGTTTTCCTTTGATGCACCAACCTGGAGTTTAGGAAAGAGTATGGCAGCTCACATCACCATGGGACGCATTGGAGAAGTTTACCAAAAGGAGCTTAAGGATACTATCTACCAGATTTGTGGGCGCCGAGATGAGCAATGGGAGATGATCAGCACCAGGAAAGATAGATCAATTGCAGCTTTCATCTAGGAGTTAAACCAACACATTCGTCGCCAAGAGAACCAGATGTGCGCAGTCATGATAGATCTGAAGAAGGCGATGAACAGGATCGCGGAACTGGAGGAAGAACTCAAGGCTACACGCGAATATTATGAGGAAGAAATCATCGTACTAGTGGAGAAGAATGATGATCTGGAAAGGAAGCTAGGAATATTCATGGGAGACCCCGCACCAGGAGGAGAAGATGAAGAACCCAAGGAGATTCATCCGAAGGACTACATCATCATCGACGACACCGACTCGGACCCCGACGATAGCGATGATGACTATGAAGACGAAGCTGGAGCGGGCATCATGGAGTCTTTGACCGATCAATATTTTTAGTAGACCACCACATCAGTAGTAGTATTCCACCATATATATAGTATAGTCCGAGCACTTTTGTAACGATAGTTAGATCGATTGTATGCCCTTGCTTGATTGATTGAGTGAAATGATTGTGTTTGTCTCATGTGCATATGGGTAGTGTTTCTCTCATTAGACCTCATTCTATTCTAATCTCTTCCCTCTAAAACCCATCAGATGCCTCCGAGACGTGACCCCGGATTTACCTTCCCACCGGAGCTCACTCTGTTGATCCAGCAACAGAATACCCTGATGTAGTTGTTAGTTCAGAACCAAGGCAATAACTACAACAACAACAACCCACCACCACCACCACCAGTTGATAACTTAGCCCATTTTCTGATGTTGCAACCGCTGGTGTTTTCCAGTAACACCGAGCCCATAGTAGCAGATGATTGGCTCCGTAGGATTGGAAGGGAGTTAACCACTACAGGATGTACCGATGCTGAGAAGGTGCGTTTTGCCGCACATCAGTTGGATGGACCAGCAGCCTCATGGTGGGAGAATTACACTGTCACCTACCCTATAGCCACTGTTACATGGGACCAGTTTCAGCAAGCTTTCCGCATAGCCCATGTCTCAACTGGAGCTATGAGTATGAAGAAGCGTGAGTTTCGCAACTTACACCAGGGGAACCGTATTGTGGCTCACTACGCGGATGAGTTTAGCAAGTTATCTTGCTATGCCCCTGACGATGTGGCCATAGATGCCGCGAAGCAGGAGAAGTTTATGGAAGGGCTGAATGATGAGATGAGCATGCAGTTGATGGTGGCAACATTCAACAGCTACCAGGAGTTGGTAGATAAGGCTCTTATGATTGAAGGGAAGCAGCAGCAGATTGAGAGCCGTAAGAGAAAGTATGGACAAGTAAGATATAATTCAGGAACTCAGTAGAAGCCTCGCCTAACCCCGAACTCGGGAGGACTTGTTCATAACCATGGAGGCCACAACCACAATGGAGGAAGTACCCATAATCATACCGGCCCAAGGAATGGGAATGGGAATGGGAATGGAGCAAGCAACAATCAGAACCGTTCCAATCCAGCCACACCCGCCAAGAGAGACCTAAGCCACGTTACATGTTTCAAGTGCGGGAAGATTGGACACTATGCCACGGAGTGCCCTGAAGCGAAGAATGGAAACGGTAATGGGAGCACTGGGAAGAAGCCCAATCCATTCAACAAAGGACAAGTGAACCACGTTAATGTGGAGGAGGTTGAAGAGCAGCCTGACGCGGTTATTGGTAAGTTTTTGGTTAAGTCTTTTACCGCCCTTGTTTTTTTGATACTGGTGCATCGCATTCATACATATCAAGGGGATTCGTGGATAAGTTTAAATTACCAACCCAAACTAAGGGAGTCCTGGATTAGATTTGTGGAAATATTATTCTCTCTGCGGTGGTATGTGGAACTTATTTTGCAGGGTCGGACACTATCCTTGTATTCAAACTCTTTCGTGGTGTATTCGGGGGAAGAACCCGCCTTGCAATGACGAAGACGACACTGCGTGCCGAACTCATCGTCATTGAAGCCTGGTTCAGGGGCTACTGGGGAGTCCTGGATTAGGGGGTCTCCGGACAGCCGGACTATATCCTTTGGCCGGACTGTTGGACTATGAAGATACGAGATTGAAGACTTCGTCCCGTGTCCGGATGGGACTCTACTTGGCGTGGAAGGCAAGCTAGGCAATACGGATATGTATATCTCCTCCTTTGTAACCGACCTTGTGTAACCCTAGCCCCTCCGGTGTCTATATAAACCGGAGGGTTTTAGTCCGTAGGACAACATACAATCATACCATAGGCTAGCTTCTAGGGTTTAGCCTCTCCGATCTCGTGGTAGATCAACTCTTGTACTACTCATATTATCAAGAATAATCAAGTAGGACATAGGGTTTTACCTCCATCAAGAGGGCTCGAACCTGGGTAAAACATCGTGTCCCCTGCCTCCTGTTACCATCCGCCTTAGACGCACAGTTCGGGACCCCCTACCCGAGATCCGCTGGTTTTGACACCGACAATGGTGCTTTCATTGAGAGTTCCTCTATGTCGTCGCCGTTAGGCTTGATGGCTCCTTCGATCATCGATAGCGATGCAGTCCAGGGTGAGACTTTTCTCCCCGGACAGATCTTTGTATTCGGCGGCTTCGCACTGCGGGCCAACTCGCTTGGCCATCTGGAGCAGATCAAGAGTTATGCCCCTGGCCACCAAGTCAGGTTTGGAAGCTTAAACTACATGGCCGACATCCGCGGAGACTTGATCTTCAACGGATTCAAGCCCCTGCCGAGTGCGCCGCATGGTCACGATGCGCATGATTTAGCTCTACCATCGGACAGAGTTCAGGAGACCGCAGCGGCAACCGCTCCGACCCTCAATTCGAAGCCCATTGCGCCATCCATGGACGGGTGGATAGACCCTGCCACGGAGGCCGTATTCTCAGCGGCGATCGAGCCGAATATCGACCTTACCCTTCACAGGAGCCGCGACACCTAACTACCGGATTCTTCCCCGGCCTGTGCCCATGCCTATCGAATCCGATTGGGCGCCGATCATGGAGTTCACCTCCGCGGATATCTTTCAGCACTCGCCCTTCGGCGACATACTGAACTCATTAAGCTCTCTCTCCCTGTCAGGAGAGTCCTGGCCGAACTATGTCCGGCAGGATTGGGATGAGGATGATGAAGAAATTCGCCGCCCACCCACCACCCACTTAGTAGCCACTGTCGACGATTTGACCGACATGCTCGACTTCGACTCCAAAGACATCGACGGTATGGACGACGATGCAGGAGACGAACAGGAACCACTGCCCACAGGGCACTGGACGCCCACTTCATCATATGATGTATACATGGTGGACGCATTGAAAGAAAACAATGATGAAGAGCGGAAGGACGCATCGAAGGATTGTTCCCTCGAGAAGCAGTCAAAGCGGCGGCGTAAGCGCCGCTCCAAATCCCGCCTCAGCAGAAATAGCGATCATATAAATCCAGCGATAGAGCAAGGTGAGCCAGCGGACAACAAACATGGCATTGAACCATCGTCCGACCACGGCAACACGGAGAATCAAACCGAACAACCCGACTCCGTCGAAGATAACAGTCCGGATAACATCACACCGGACAGACACCCGGAGCAACAGAACACCCATAAACGGCTTGTTGCCACTGCGAGGAGTCTGAAAAAGCAGAAGCAAAGGCTCGGGGCTGCACAAGACACACTCAGAATCAGATGGAGTGAAGTACTCAACACTGAAGTGAAGTACGGCGGTAATCGCCACACCAAGAGCTACCCGAAGCGAAAGTTGCTACCTGAATTCGATGAGGAGGCCTTAGATCCCCCGCAATCAAAAAACAAAACGGCCATCCGGTCGGATAGACGACCTCGTGGCCAACATAAAGCGGCAAACGACGCCGCACATAAGCCAATACGCGATCCATGTGAGGACTCGCATCAAAAGTACGGCGCAACCAGATCCATCTACGGGCCATGCAAGCGCGCTCCAGCACGCAATGCAACACAACAAACATCCCAATACCACGGCACACCCAAATACAGGGGTGCCGCACACCCCCTATGTTTCACCGATGAGGTGCTGGACCATGAATTTCCAGAGGGATTCAAACCCGTAAACATAGAGGCGTACGATGGAACGACAGACCCTGGGGTCTGGATTGAGGATTACATCCTCCATATCCATATGGATCGAGGAGACGATCTCCACGCCATCAAGTACTTACCCCTCAAGCTCAAAGGGCCAGCTCGGCACTGGCTTAAAAACCTCCCCGAAAACTCCATTGGAAACTGGGAAGAGCTCGAAGACGCTTTTCGGGCAAATTTTCAAGGGACCTATCTCCGACCTCCGGATGCAGACGATTTAAGTCATATAACCCAACAGCCCGGAGAGTCAGCCCGAAAGCTTTGGAACAGGTTCCTCACTAAAAAGAACCAAATAGTCGACTGCCCGGACGCTGAAGCCTTAGCAGCTTTTAAGCACAGCGTTCGAGACGAATGGCTTGCCAGACACCTCGGCCAAGAAAAGCCGAGAATAATGGCAGCATTAACAAGCCTCATGACCCGCTTTTGCCCGGGCAAGGATAGCTGGTTAGCCCGATGCGGCACCAGCGACCCAAGTACATCCGAAGTCAGGGGCGAAAACGGGAAACCACGGTGCAGCAAAAACAAGCGCCGGAATAAAGAAGACAGCCCGAAGAGCATGGTGGTAAATGCCGAATTCAGAAGCTCTCGGCCAGGTCAGCAAAAGCTGCCCTCCAAAGTCAACAGAGACAAACTGTCCAGCCTAAACAAGATTCTGGATAAAATATGTCAGATCCACAGCACCCCCGATAAACCTGCAAACCATACCCATAGAGAATGTTGGGTCTTCAAGCAGTCTAGCAAGCTCAACGCCGAACACAAGGGGCAGGATACACCAAGCGAAGACGAGGACGAGCCTCGCAAGCAAAGCACTGGGGAATAGAAGACATTCCCACCAGAAGTCAAAACAGTAAACATGTTACACGTAACAAAGGGGAGAAACAAAGCGGCACTCCTAGAGACACGTGCCCCAAGGCCTATCACCGCGGAGTTCCGCCACTGGCCGTCCCAACCATTCACCTTTGACCATCAGGATTACTCGGCAAGTATCCAGCGTGTAGGATGGGTTGCCTTGGTGTTAGACCCGATAATAGACGGATACCACTTCACACGAGTCCTGATGGATGGTGGCCATAGTTTAAACCTGATATATCAGGACACAGTCCGCAAAATGGGGATAGACCCAATAAAAATTAGCCATAGCAATACTACCTTTAAAGGAGTAACGCCAGGCCTAGAAGCCCATTGCACGGGCTCCCCGCTGTCGGATTTCGGGTTCTGGCAGACCCTTGAGGTTCGAACACTGGGGTGCGCACGGAGATTTCGCCTCCTACCTACCTGCACCCCTCCGCCTCGCCAAGATCTAAGCTATGGGAAGAACGACACAAGAGACACAAGGTTTATATTGGTTCGGGCCACCATTGTGGTGTAATACCCTACTCCAGTGTGTGGTGTGGTGGATTGCCTCTTGGGCTGATGATGATGAACAATACAAGGAAGAACAGCCTCGCGAGGGTCTGTTCTTGGCTGGGGGGGGGACGAACTGCTAGGAGGAGTTCAGTCACCCTTCTCTCTCTCTCTCTGATTTCGATCTTCTCTTCTTCGTCCTTCGCCTCTCCCCCCTACCCTGTGGGTGGCTGGTCCTATTTATAGAGGCCCTGGTCCTCTTCCCAAATATCGAGCGGGAAGGGAGCCAACAATGGCGGGCTAATTTGAAGGGGGACAGCTAGTACCAGCTATCCTGACAAAAGTAGTCTTCGCTTGCACAAAGCTCTGGTGGTGACGCCGTCTTGGGCTACACGATGACCTCCATCTTGCAGTCCTCCTGGTCTTGGTCTTGTTGCACCGAAATGGCAACCTTTGCCTGATGCCTCGGTACTCCACGGCTGCGCTTGCTCCCTTTGCACCAAAGAGGAAAGGAGGACACTGCATGGGCTGGCGCCCGCCTGGCGCCTTAGGTCGTCATGGCTTGCGTCACGGGCACCTCGTGAGGTACCCCGCCTTGATCTCTCTGCCTCCTCGCGAGCCAGCCTGATGAGGCCGTGCTTGAGGAAGCTCCGTGTCGTCTGCCCCGCGAGGCTTGGCCCCTCGCGAGGGTCTTGGGTCTGGGTTGATGAAGATGGGCCATGCTGGGCCCCCCTTTGAGCCACGCCGCAGGCCGTAGGCAGGCACGTCTGGGGACCCCCGTTCCCAGAACACCGACAGTAGCCCCCGGGCCCAAGGCGCACCCGGACTTGGCCGTGCAGGGAGGCGGAAGGGCAAGGGCAAAGCGCCACGGGCCCTAATAGCCTGCGGCCTTGGGCGCCGCGTGGCGGTTGATTGGACGTGGGCGGCACTGTTCCCCCACGCCCCCCTTATTCTGCGCCATGCTAGGCGGACTCATAGTTGTACACATCCGCTCCCCTTTCTGTCGCTCGAGCGCCCTCTGTCCTTCCTCCGCTCGAACTCCAGCTTCTGTTTTCAACCCAATCTCGAACTCCCCCCCCCCTTCCCATCGCCATGGCTCCGACGAAGAAGGGAAGAGGGAAGAAACCCGTGCCTCTGCCTTGCCCGCCGCCGTTGGCGGCCCCCGC
Organism: Triticum aestivum; assembly: GCF_018294505.1. Classification (NCBI taxonomy): domain Eukaryota; kingdom Viridiplantae; phylum Streptophyta; class Magnoliopsida; order Poales; family Poaceae; genus Triticum; species Triticum aestivum. The sequence continues at coordinate 275,783,483 of NC_057800.1, read as the reverse complement.
CGAGGGCTTGGGAAAAGTCAGCTCGGCTCTGGCCACTATCTTCAATGGATGCGGGAGGACGACGGCCTGGCCCGCGTCCCACTTCTCCATCGACAGGATAGTCATCGAGGTCCTGTGTTTCGCCGACGCCCTATGGGCGGGTCTGGTTCCTCCCTTTTCTGATTTCTTCAATGCCGTGCTTTCCCACTATCAGATCCACATGATGCATCAGGTCCTGAATCCATCACCCTCCTTTCGGTCTTCGCCTTTGTTTGCGAGGCTATGATGGGCATCCTTCCTTCTGTTGCCTTGCTGCGCCACTTCTTTTCGTTGCGCCTTGTCGACCCTACCCAATGCTGGGCGTGCGTGAGCTTCGTTGCCACGTCTGAGACAGCGGCCTTTGGGATTGACTTCAAGCTCCCTCTGCCCGCGGCTGGGTTCCACGAGCGGTGGCTGTATGTGGATGCAGGGGTGCCCAGCCCCTGCTATCGGAGCCAACTTCGCCTGCTGTCCCCAATTCGGGATGGGGCCAGGAGACGCTTGAGAGCCCCCGGCTCGTCTTCGTCTAGCACCGCTTCGCGTTCTTGAGGTCGCTTGGCGTGACAGCACCCAAGGTGGTGAAGGAGTTCCTGCTACGCCGCGTTGCTCCTCTCCAACGCCACTCCCGTCGGATGTGGGCCTTCAGCGGGCGCGATGATCATATGAGGCTCCAGGAAGAGGACCAGACGCCTGAAGTGCTGAGGACAACACTCTTGACCCTGACTGGGGACCCCAACCCTGGCAGCATCCAGCAGGGAGGGGCCTTGCTATACCTCTGCCAGAGCAGGGGCGATTTTGTGAAGCAGATGCCTATCTTTGATGAGTGGGGGTTGTGCCCCGCCGGCCTCCAGGGACCTCGCGAGAACCCAGTGATGGTGTCTGCCCTTCTAGTCGGCCACGGCGACTCTTCCTCAAGCGGCGGAGCAGGGAGGCATGAGGCGCCAGAGGCCGAGGGGGCTCCCGGCGGGGTGACAGCGCAGGGCGATGCTCATGAGGGAGCAGCTCTTGGGGCCTGTGCCGCTGAGGCTGAGGGTGGCAAGCAGCTGCCCTCAGCGCCTGTGAATGAGGCCCCTGAGGCTCCAGCTGCTTCTCTTGGCGAGGCGATTGGTAGCGCGCATCAGGCGGGCGCCTCTGACGCAGATCGCCTTGACGCTCCGTCTTCGTCGCAGGTTGATCCCTGCGCCCAACTCTTGGGCCGCTTCCACGTGGACTTTGAGGCCCTCCGGAAGAGAAGGGAGGCCCTGGGCGACGATTACCCTTGTCGCCTGCTGAAGCGCAGGAAGTACTTCGCCACTGATGAGTAAGCCTTCTCCTTTCCCGGCTCCCGATCCTTCTGTTGCATTTACTGACCCTTGCTCCGTTGGCCCCTTCCAGCCGAGCTCGCAGAGACGGCTGAGGTGCCGTCCCCCTTGGCTTCGCCCCCTCCACCGTCCTCAAGCACTCCTAGCAGCAGAGCCCTTATGGTGAGGGCGATCGGAGAGGCGAACAGTCCCGAGGCGCATCGTGGCCCTGCGCACCTTGCGATCCTCCTTTGCGGGCCTTCTCGTGGCATAGCCAGCCTGCCGTGGGCTTCTCGCCTGGTCGTGGATTGCGATTGGCTGAGGCGCTTCCTGCGCTCTTCACCTGGGGACGGGCTGGCTCCAGGCCGGGCTTCTGGCGTGGCGTGCCCGGCCGTCGCGAGGGTGCCAGCCCCCAGCCCCCTGCCCGGAGGGGGAATGCTGATTCGTGGCACCCGGCGCTTGCTTGGGGGAGATGATGGTGTGGAAGACGTGCTCGAGCGCGCTCAGGAGCGTCGCGCTCTTCGCCAATGATTCCTTCGAAGGGCGGCTGACGTGGTAAGCCTGCTTGGTGAGGAGCTTGTTGATGAAGACGCGCGCCTTGAGGCCGAGGGCCTGCGCCTGGCTGCAGAGAGGCGCGAGCTGGAGGGTGACATCGCCCTTGCGCGCCGTCAGCGCGATCTTGACGATGCAGAGGCCAAGGCGTCGCTGGTGGCCTCTCGGGGGGCCCGATCTTGGGCCGCTGAGGAGGCCCGGGAAGCTGACCGGCGGCGAACGGCGGCGGAGGAGCGGGCTCGGGAGCTCCTGGCCTGGTGCCACTCACTGGAGGAGCAGGTGGAGCTGCGCGAGGCAGCACTCGCATCGATGAAGGTGGCCTCTGGCGACTCAGCAGAGCTCTAGAAGCGCGAGGAGGCGCTGACACTGGAAGCCACCAAACGTACCCGCGAGTACGAGTGTCTGGAGACGAGGGAGCGCTTGGTGACGCAGGCGGAGGATGATGTCGCTGCACAGGAAGCCCATGTCATGGAGGAGGTCAGATGTCGGGTGGCGATGGCGCATTTGAACCTCGAGCACGGGTTCAAAGAGAAGCTGGGGTTGATCTGGGCCGAGGCTGAAGGCAGGACTGCTGCCTTGAGGGCCAAGCTGGAGGAGGCGATGCGGCGGGCCGATGCTTTCCGAGCCGCCCTTGAGGTGGCGCAAGGTGAGTTAACCACATCCCAGGCCAAGGTGCTCCTTCTCCGCCAGCGGGTGGAGGAGGCTGAGGTCGTTTCGCGCCAGAATGCGGTCGAGATACGTCAGCGGCGGATCCTGGAGCATGAGCACGGCCCCATGCTCACCACGCTCCGGGAGAGAGCCAACGCAGCCTTAGGCAACATCTGCGAGGCGGCTGTTGGCGAGCCGCACGCAGTCAACTACGCCGGCAATCTTCAGTTCTTCACTGACGTGTGACGCAGCTGGAGGCGCGGTCGGTCAGGGCTGACAGGTTGGAGGAGGAGAGGAGCCGCGCCCTACTCGGGCGCGCCTTTTCTCGCATCTTCAGCCATCTCCGGAACATGGATCCCCACTTCGATTTCGACGCCGCCATCGCCCCAGTCCCCCAGGCCGTCCGAGACGATCTGGCGCACTGGGCAGAAGACAATGCGGATGCTCTTATCAGGGCCTTCGCTTCAGACAACGACGGCGTGATCATGGCTGCCGACGAGGGCGGTGTGGTGAACGGCCCTGACGCCGCTGGCGGCGACGCAGAGAGTGATGGCGAGTTCAGCGACGCCAGCAACGGCTCGGGTGGTGCTCCTGAGGATGCATTGGGGGATTTATCCGACTGATTGTGCATCGTTCCTACTTCCTTACCCTGCATGAATAGAACTCAGGTTTTGGCCTGATGGCGGTGAGAGTATTTTGGAGGGGGAGCCCCTTATGTAAAACTTGTGTTCATCGTATTATTAGACGCTACATTGCCCATGAGCCCGCGCCAAGTGGTTGGCTTAAGCGACGCGCTGGTCGGCTAGTTTACATTTGTCCCGTGCTGGCCCTGAGGTAGCCCATGGGAGGCTGTGGTGTCCTGAGTGTTCCCTGATTGAATCAGCAGGATCTGCAATAAAACACCCTCCTGAGAGGACGCGGCGGCGGCAATCTGGGTTGCGCACAAGCTAGGCCTGACCCGGCTCACGAGGGGCTCACGAGGGGAGGCAGCTGAGGCGAAGTGGTAACCAAAATGCGAGAAATTGCTCGAACGAGACTAAGCACCCCTTCCCCAAACACACGCAAATCTTAAATTCGAATCCAACTTGAATCCAGCGGGGGAAAGCGACAACTAAAGGGAAAAGCAATGAAAGCAGACAAAAGGCCGCGTCCGGCACCTAATCTAGTCTTGGACGTCTTCTCACCAGCGCGGAGCTAAGTGCTGCCACTGGGCGTGGGAGGGAGCCCTAGGGCCTAAGGCCGGCACCCCTGAGACTCCGGGGCATGTACAACCCCACTCATTATTACGTGAGTGTCACGGGGCGGTGAGCTTCACAGGCACTGGGCCTTCTTCACAGGTACCGGCCTTGCTTCATATCGCCAGACGAGGGCCCTGCCTTGCGCCACACTCTAGTGCCATCAACGACGACCGGAAACCAGGACACTGCCGATGGGGTAGAGCGGTCGCCAGCGGTTCCCCCGACGGCCATGGGTCCTCCGCTAGGGGCAGACCCTGAGGCACCTCCCCAGTGGAGGGCCTACCTCCTGAGAACACCTTGCTCCGAATGTCGCGGTGGTGATGTCAGATCTCGGCCCCTCTACTGCAGCCCCCTGCGCCCTCCTCCCGAGGGGTAGGAGACTGTGGGAGCGGGGCAGCTGCTCGCTGTGGCGACCTGCACCTCCTGCGATCCATGGTTAGCGTATGCCTGCTCCTGAAGAATTTGCGGTACCCGATAATCGTTGCCTCCAGCGTGCCCAGTGGGACCGTCCCAGGACTCCTGGAAGGGCTCAGCTTCTGGCGCCTCGTCCCCCCAGCTTGGGCTGAGGGGCGAGCCTTGTTCGCCCTCGTGAGGGTGTCCTTGGTCCATCATGAGGGGCACGTATTCTTCTGGTGCCGTCATCCCGAAGGCCGTGCCGTGGTGCTCCGCGAGCCACGCAGCTCTGCTTGACGCGCCCACCGTGGGGTGGTAGCGCGGCTGTCCACTGGGGCCGTGGGTCGCGTCGCGCCCTCCTTCTTCGCGGACCGGGAGCGGGGGCAGCGCCGCCGCCGGTCCGGTACTGACAGCTTCGCTGGCGTTGGAGTAGCCTTGGAGCCCGCCGGCGCGCGCGGAGCCCCCGCGCGGGCCGCCCTGGGCTTGAGATGGGAGCTGGGTGCAGAAGGGGCGAGCCCCCGAGGCGGCGAAGCCCAGAAGCTCTGCCACCCGCTCCAGCAGCACGTCGCGGCCGCCCTCCAGCAGCCTGCACTGCAGCAGCTCTCGGGCCACCGTGAGCGCGGCCCTCGAGTTCGCCTGCTCCCGGCGGGTGTACGGTGTCGTGGTCGCGGCGTGATTGGAGGCCCTTGCTGCCGACCACGCCTACCGCGGTGTGAGAGATGACGAAGCCTGTCCGCGTCGCCCGCGGGCCACAGCGCCCTGCGGACCGCGAGCTGCCTAGGGCACGGGGTCGCCCGAGGCGAGCGGCTCTGCGCGGGTGGGCCACGCCGCCCATGGATCTGGGTTGCCCGCCTGGTCGCCGGACATGGCGATGATGACGCGATGGGGCGCGACGCGGTACAAGGTGGATTCCGGCGCACCCCTACCTGGCGTGCCAAATGTCGGATTTCGGGTTCCGACAGACCCTTGAGGTTCGAACACTGGGGTGCGCGCGGAGATTTTGCCTCCTACCTACCTGCACCCCTCCGCCTCGCCAAGATCTAAGCTATGGGAAGAACGACACAAGAGACATAGAGTTTATACTGGTTCAGGCCACCATTGTGGTGTAATACCCTACTCTAGTGTGTGGTGTGGTGGATTGCCTCTTGGGCTGATGATGATGAACAATACAAGGAAGAACAGCCTCGCGAGGGTCTGTTCTTGGCTGGGGGGGACGAACTGCTAGGAGGAGTTCAGTCACCCTTCTCTCTCTCTCTCTCTGATTTCGATCTTCTCTTCTTCGTCCTTCGCCTCTCCCCCCTACCCCATGGGTGGCTGGTCCTATTTATAGAGGCCCTGGTCCTCTTCCCAAATATTGAGCGGGAAGGGAGCCAACAATGGCGGGCTAATTTGAAGGGGGACAGCTAGTACCAGCTATCCTGACAAAAGTAGTCTTCGCCTGCACAAAGCTCTGGTGGTGACATCGTCTTGGGCTCCACGATGACCTCCGTCTTGCAGTCCTCCTGGTCTTGGTCTTGTTGCACCGAAATGGCAACCTTTGTCTGATGCCTCGGTACTCCGCGGCTGCGCTTGCTCCCTTTGCACCAAAGAGGAAAGGAGGACACTGCGCGGGCTGGCGCCCGCCTGGCGCCTTTGGTCGTCATGGCTTGCGTCACGGGCACCTTGTGAGGTACCCCGCCTTGATCTCTCTGCCTCCTCGCGAGCTATCCTGATGAGGCCGTGCCTGAGGAAGCTCCGTGTCGTCCGCCCCGTGAGGCTTGGCCCCTCGCGAGGGTCTTGGGTCTGTGTTGATGAAGATGGGCCGTGCTGGGCCCACCTTTGAGCCACGCCGCAGGCCGTAGGCAGGCAAGTCTGGGGACCCCCGTTCCCAGAACGCCGACAGTAGCCCCCGGGCCCAAGGCGCGCCCGGACTTGGCCGTGCAGGGAGGCGGAAGGGCAAGGGCGAACCGCCGTGGGACCTAATAGCCTGCGGCCTTGGGCGCCGTGTGGCGGTTGATTGGACATGGGTGGCACTGTTCCCTCATGCCCCCCTTATTCCGCGCCATGCTAGGCGGACTCGTAGTTGTACACAGCCGCTCCCTTTTCTGTCGCTCGAGCGCCCTCTGTCCTTCCTCTGCTTGAACTCTAGCTTCTGTTTTCAACCCAATCTCGAACTCCCCCCCTCCTTCCCATCGCCATGGCTCCGACGAAGAAGGGAAGAGGGAAGAAACCCGTGCCTCCGCCTTGCCCGCCGCTGTTGGCGGCCCCCGCCGAGGGCTAGGGAAAGGTCAGCTCGGCTCTGCCCACTATCTTCAACGAATGCAGGAGGACGACGGCCTGGCCCGTGTCCCACTTCTCCATCGACAGGATAGTCACCGAGGTCCTGTGTTTCGCCGACGCCCTGTGGGCGGGTCTGGTTCCTCCCTTTTCTGATTTCTTCAATGCCGTGCGTTCCCACTATCAGATCCACATGATGCATCAGGTCCTGAATCCATCACCCTCCTTTCGGTCTTCGCCTTTGTTTGCGAGGCTATGATGGGCATCCTTCCTTCGGTTGCCTTGCTGCGCCACTTCTTCTCGCTGCGCCTTGTCGACCCTACCCAATGCTGGGCGTGCGTGAGCTTCGTTGCCGCGTCTGAGACAGTGGCCTCTAGGATTGACTTCAAGCTCCCTCTGCCCGCGGCTAGGTTCCGCGAGCGGTGGCTGTATGTGGATGCAGGGGTGCCCAGCCCCCTGCTATCGGAGCCAACTTCGCCTGCTGTCCCCAATTCGGGTTGGGGCCAGGAGGCGCTTGAGAGCCCCCGGCTCGTCTTCGTCTGGCACCGCTTCGCGTTCTTGAGGTCGCTTGGCGTGACAGCACCCAAGGTGGTGAAGGAGTTCCTGCTACGCCGCGTTGCTCCTCTCCAACGCCACTCCCGTCGGATGTGGGCCTTCAGCGGGCGCAATGATCGTATGAGGCTCCAGGAAGAGGACCTGACGCCTGAAGTGCTGAGGACGGCGCTCTTGACCCTGACTGGGGACCCCAACCCTGGCAGCATCCAGCAGGGAGGGGCCTTGCTATACCTCTGCCAGAGCAGGGGCGATTTTGTGAAGCAGATGCCTATCTTTGATGAGTGGGGGTTGCGCCCCGCCGGCCTCCAGGGACCTCGCGAGAACCGAGTGATGGTGACTGCCCTTCCAGTCGGCCACGGCGACTCTTCCTCAAGTGGCGGAGCAGGGAGGCATGAGGCGCCAGAGGCCGTGGGGGCTCCCGGCGGGGTGACAACGCAGGGCGATGCTCATGAGGGAGCAGCTCTTGGGGCATGTGCCGCTGAGGCTGAGGGTGGCAAGCAGCTGCCCTCAGCGCCTGTGAATGAGGCCCCTGAGGCTCCAGCTGCTTCTCTTGGCGAGGCGATTGGCAGCGTGCATCAGGCGGGCGCCTCTGACGCAGATCGCCTTGACGCTCCGTCTTTGTCGCAGGTTGATCCCTGGGCCCAACTCTTGGGCCGCTTCCACGTGGACTTTGAGGCCCTCCGGTAGAGAAGGGAGGCCCTGGGCGACGATTACCCTTGTCGCCTGCTGAAGCGTAGGAAGTACTTCGCCACTGATGAGTAAGCCTTCTCCTTTCCCAGCTCCCGATCCTTCTGTTGCTTTTACTGACCCTTGCTCCGCAGGCCCCTTCCAGCCGAGCTCGCGGAGACGGCTGAGGTGTCGTCCCCCTTGGCTTCGCCCCCTCCACCGTCCTCAAGCACTCCTAGCAGCAGAGCCCTTGTGGTGAGGGCGATCGGAGAGGCGGACCATCCCGAGGCGCATCGTGGCCCTGCGCACCTTGCGATCCTCCTTTGCGGGCCTTCTCGTGGCATAGCCAGCCTGCCGTGGGCTTCTCGCCTGGTCGTGGACTGCGATTGACTGAGGCGCTTCCTGCGCTCTTCACCTGGGGACGGGCTGGCTCCAGGCCGGGCTTCTGGCGTGGCGTGCCCGGCCGTCGTGAGGGTGCCAGCCCCCAGCCCCCTGCCCGGAGGGGGAGTGCTGATTCGTGGCACCCGGTGCTTGCTTGGGGGAGATGATGGTGTGGAAGACGTGCTCGAGCGCGCTCAAGAGCGTCGTGCTCTACGCCAAGGATTCCTTCGAAGGGCGGCTGACGTGGTAAGCCTGCTTGGTGAGGAGCTTGTTGATGAAGACGCGCGCCTTGAGGCCGAGGGCCTGCGCCTGGCTGCAGAGAGGCGCGAGCTGGAGGGTGACATCGCCCTTGCGCGCCGTCAGCGCGATCTTGACGACGCAGAGGCCAAGGCGTCGCTGGTGGCCTCTCGGGGGGCCCGATCTTGGGCCGCTGAGGAGGCCCGGGAAGCTGACCGGCGGCGAACGGCGGCGGAGGAGCGGTCTCGGGAGCTCCTGGCCTGGTGCCACTCACTGGAGGAGCAGGTGGAGCTGCGCGAGGCAGCACTCGCATCAATGAGGGTGGCCTCTGGCGACTCAGCAGAGCTCCAGAAGCATGAGGAGGCGTTGACGCTGGAAGCCGCCGAACGTACCCGCGAGTACGAGCGTCTGGAGACGAGGGAGCGCTTGGTGACGCAGGCAGAGGATGATGTCGCTGCACAGGAAGCCCATGCCCTGGAGGAGGTCGGACGTCGGGTGGCGATGGCGCATTTGAACCTCGAGCACGGGTTCGAAGAGAAGCTGGGGTTGATCGGGGCCGAGGCTGAAGGCTGGACTGCTGCCTTGAGGGCCAAGCTGGAGGAGGCGACGCGGCGGGCCGATGCTTTCCGGGCCGCCCTTGAGGTAGCGCAAGGTGAGTTAACCACCTCCCAGGCCGAGGTGCTCCTTCTCCACCAGCGGGTGGAGGAGGCTGAGGTCGTTGCGTGCCAGAATGCGGTCAAGATACGTCAGCGGCGGATCCTGGAGCATGAGCACGGCCCCATGCTCACCACGCTCTGGGAGAGAGCCAATGCAGCCTTAGGCAACATCTGCGAGGCGGCTGTTGGTGAGCCGCACGCAGTCAACTACGCCGGCAATCTTCAGTTCTTCACTGACGTGGTGACGCAGCTGGAGGCGTGGTCGGTCAGGGCTGACAGGTTGGAGCAGGAGAGGAGCCGCGCCCTACTCGGGCGCGCCTTTTCTCGCATCTTCAGCCATCTCCGGAACATGGATCCCCACTTCGATTTCGACGCCGCCATCGCCCCAGTCCCCCAGGCCGTCCGAGATGATCTGGCGCACTGGGTGGAAGACAATGCGGATGCTCTTATCAGGGCCTTCGCTTCAGACAACGACGGCGTGATCGTGGTTGCCGACGAGGGCGGTGTGGTGAACGGCCCTGACGTCGCTGGCGGCGACGCGGACAGCGATGGCGAGTTCAGCGACGCCAGCAACGGCTCGGGTGGTGCTCCTGAGGATGCATTGGGGGATTTATCCGACTGATTGTGCATCGTTCCTACTTCCTTACCCTGCATGAATAGAACTCAGGTTTTGTCCTGATGGCGGTGAGAGCATTTTGGAGGGGGAGCCCCTTATGTAAAACTTGTGTTCATCATATTATTAGACGCTACATTGCCCATGCGCCCGCGCCAAGTGGTTGGCTTAAGCGACGCGCTGGTCGGCTAGTTTACCTTTGTCCCGTGCTGGCCCTGAGGTAGCCCGTGGGAGGCTGTGGTGTCCTGAGTGTTCCTTGATTGAATCCGTAGGATCTGCAGTAAAACACCCTCCTGAGAGGACGCGGCAGCGGCAATCTGGGTTGCGCACAAGCTAGGCCTGACCCGGCTCGCGAGGGGCTCACGAGGGGAGGCAGCTGAGGCGAAGTGGTAACCAAAACGCAAGAAATTGCTCGAACGAGACTAAGCACCCCTTCCCCAAACACACGCAAATCACAAATTCGAATCCAACTTGAATCCAGCGGGGGAAAGCGACAACCAAAGGGAAAAGCAATGAAAGCAGACAAAAGGCCGCGTCCGGCACCTAATCTAGTCTTGGACGTCTTCTCACCAGCGTGGAGCTAAGCGCTGCCACTGGGCGTGGGAGGGAGCCCCAGGGCCTGAGGCCGGCACCCCTGAGACTCCGGGGCGCGTACAGCCCCACTCATTATTACGTGAGAGTGTCACGGGGCGGCGAGCTTCACAGGCACTGGGCCTTCTTCACAGGTACCGGCCTTGCTTTATATCGCCAGACAAGGGCCCTGCCTTGCGCCACACTCTAGTGCCATCAATGACGACCGGAAACCAGGACGCCGCCGATGGGGTAGAGCGGTCGCCAGCGGTTCCCCCGACGACCATGGGTCCTCCGCCAGGGGTAGGCCTTGAGGCACCTCCCCAGTGGAGGGCCTACCTCCTGAGAACACCTTGCTCCGAACGCCGCGGTGGTGATATCGGATCTCGGCCCCTCTACTGCAGCCCCCTGCGCCCTCCTCCCGAGGGGTAGGAGACTGTGGGAGCGGGGCAGCTGCTCGCTGTGGCGACCTGCACCTCGTGCGATCCATGGTTAGCGTATGCCTGCTCCTGAAGAATTTGCGGTACCCGATAATCGTTGCCTCCAGCGTGCCCAGTGGGACCGTCCCGGGACTCCTGGAAGGGCTCAGCTTCTGGCGCCTCGTCCCCCCAGCTTGGGCTGAGGGGCGAGCCTTGTTCGCCCTCGTGAGGGTGTCCTTGGTCCATCATGAGGGGCACGTATTCTTCTGGTGCCGTCATCCCGAAGGCCGTGTCGTGGTGCTCCGCGAACCACGCAGCTCTTCTTGACGCGCCCACCGTGGGGTGGTAGCGCGGTTGTCCACTGGGGCCGTGGGTCGCGTCGCGCCCTCCTTCTTCGCGGACCTGGAGCGGGGGCAGCGCAGCCGCCGGTCCGGTACTGACAGCTTCGCTGGCGTTGGAGTAGCCTTGGAGCCCGCCGGCGCGCGCGGAGCCCCCGCGCGAGCCGCCCTGGGCTTGAGATGGGAGCTGGGTGCAGAAGGGGCGAGCCCCCGAGGCGGCGAAGCCCAGGAGCTCTGCCACCCGCTCCAGCAGCACGTCGCGGCCGCCCTCCAGCAGCCTGCACTGCAACAGCTCTCGGGCCACCGTGAGCGCGGCCCTCGAGTTCGCCTGCTCCCGGCGGGTGTACGGTGTCGTGGTCGCGGCGTGATTGGAGGCCCTTGCTGCCGACCACGCCTGCCGCGGTGTGAGAGCTGACGAAGCCTGTCCGCGTCGCCCGCGGCCCGCAGCGCCCTGCGGACCGCGAGCTGCCTGGGGCACGGGGTCGCCCGAGGCGAGCGGCTCTGCACGGGCGGGCCACGCCGCCCATGGATCTGGGTTGCCCGCCTGGTCGCCGGACATGGCGATGACGACGCGACGGGGCGCGAAGCGGTACAAGGTGGATTCCGGCGCACCCCTACCTGGCACGCCAAATGTCAGATTTTGGGTTCCGGCAGACCCTTGAGGTTCGAACACTGGGGTGCGCGCGGAGATTTCGCCTCCTACCTACCTGCACCCCTCCTCCTCGCCAAGATCTAAGCTATGGGATGAACGACACAAGAGACACAGGGTTTATACTGGTTCGGGCCAGCATTGTAGTGTAATACCCTACTCCAGTGTGTGGTGTGGTGGATTGCCTCTTGGGCTGATGATGATGAACAATACAAGGAAGAACAGCCTCGCGAGGGTCTGTTCTTGGCTGGGGGGGGACGAACTGCTAGGAGGAGTTCAGTCACCCTTCTCTCTCTCTCTCTGATTTCGATCTTCTCTTCTTCGTCCTTCGCCTCTCCCCCCTACCCTGTGGGTGGCTGGTCCTATTTATAGAGGCCCTGGTCCTCTTCCCAAATATCGAGCGGGAAGGAAGCCAACAATGGCGGGCTAATTTGAAGGGTGACAGCTAGTACCAGCTATCCTGACAAAAGTAGTCTTCGCCTGCACAAAGCTCTGGTGGTGACGCCATCTTGGGCTCCACGATGACCTCCATCTTGCAGTCCTCCTGGTCTTGGTCTTGTTGCACCGAAATGGCAACCTTTGTCTGATGCCTCGGTAATCCGCGGCTGCGCTTGCTCCCTTTGCACCAAAGAGGAAAGGAGGACACTGCGCGGGCTGGCGCCCGCCTGGCGTCTTTGGTCGTCATGGCTTGCGTCAAGGGCACCTCGTGAGGTACCCTGCCTTGATCTCTCCGCCTCCTCGCGAGCCAGCGTGATGAGGCCGTGCCTGAGGAAGCTCCGTGTCGTCCGCCCCGCGAGGCTTGGCCCCTCGCGAGGGTCTTGGGTCTGTGTTGATGAAGATGGGCCGTGCTGGGCCCCCCTTTGAGCCACGCCGCAGGCCGCAGGCAGGCAAGTCTGGGGACCCCCATTCCTAGAACGCCGACACCTGCTACTAGAGGTTATATTCGGCTTTCCCGATAACTTCCACAGCAAAATTTAACTTTCCACATCGCTCCGTTCCAAAGCGGCTATCAAGCACTACTCGGACGCGAAGCTTTCGCTCGCTTTAACGCAATACCGCATTACGCTTCTCTCATGCTTAAGATGCCCGATCCACGTGGCATTATTACGGTAAATGGAAATATTGAGCGCTCCTTGCGCGCGTAAGACAGCGTGGCTGCCTTGGCAGCCGCACACTAAACGGCCTCACCAACTAAAGCATCTGACAGGTCGTTAAGACCATGGACACGGTTGGATGAGTCTGGTGCATCTATATGTAATTGATACAGGTTTGATGGCTATACCCCTATTACAATACAAGGGGCTCAACGCGCTCAAACAAGTGGCAATTGGGCTCAACTTTACTCATTTTGAACTATATATTGTTTATTTAGTATAACTTACCTTTTGCACGGCAACTTTTCAATTAAGTTCCTCTCTTTTTCAGATGACCATTGTGCTACACCCGTCCAGAATATGGCACAACGGAGACACAGGCGCAGACGTGCAGCAGGGACCCGTTCTAAGGATTCTTTTTAGATTAAGACCCTGCGTAAACCTTTTTTACTGTCTCTTGTTGATACACATCCCTCGGATTCTCAATACAATTGAGAAGGATGCTGACGTATTGGCATGTGGCCACGTCAGAATATTGCACGTACCTAGACACCAGGGGCTTATTATAAAGGGCACTGTTTCGGCCTGGTTTACATCATAAAGACCGAATACCTTAGGGAGTGTTCGGCGTCGCGAGTTTGGCCTTATATGCATCAGCTCCGAATCATGTCTTTGGTCAAATGTTGGGTTTGGCCAGCTCCTGTGTTTTGCTGCCTTATGTTCCGCTCTATCGGCTAAGGCGGCAACTGGAGAACTACTACGATTGTGCCCTGGTTCATCCGGACAAGCACCTTAGTAGAGAAAGCCAAAAACTGACTGTCATGATATAGCGTGAGACTGGTCAACCACTCGATGACCTAGCGGAATCTTCGGGATTCCTCCGCCTTAACGAAGGGCCGTTTCCCGGCGAGGCATGTACGCGCCCCGAATCCGGATGAGCGCGGAGCCACCAGGGGCTATATAGTAGCCCCACTGTCAAACTCCTCTGGCTAAGTGAAAGTGTTAAAGCATTATAGTCCAGTTGCCTAGTTCGCTGCGCTATCACCTCCTTAATGGACCAAGACGTTGGATCAAGTGTGAACACGCGTCTTCTGCGAACACCCCCGCATTATATGCGTGGGGGCTGAAGCCGACGACTGCCATCTTTCAGGTTATATATATATATATATACATACATAAACGGCTGCACAGGAGGCATCATAGTACTTTCGGGAAAAAGTATAAATACAGCCTTGATAAATTCAATAAAACATTGTTTTTACAATGGGAATACATGTCACTCAAACATAATATTCTTCGAGCACTGAGCCTCTATCGAACGAGCATCGTCAAGAACTTCTTCAAAGTAGTGCTCGGCAGCCACTCGGCCTATGGCCGAACCCTGTGCCGCAACAGTGGTGGCATCCATCTCCGCCCAGTATGTTTTGACATGGGCAAGGTCCATCCGCGAGCCTTCTATGCACGCAGACCTCTTTACAGCATCAATGCGTGGCACAATGCCAAGGAATTGTTGCACTAAGCTAAAGTAGCTATTCGGCCTTGGCCCTCCTGGCCACAAATGATCCACAACGGACCTCATGGCCAGTCCGGATAATCTATGGAGCTCGGCACAACCGGTCAATCGCTCATTCAGCAGCAGCGGACGGACTGGAGCGTGAAACTGTGACCAGGACAACTTCTCCACTTCGGGGCCTTTCTGATCCTTGAAGTACTCGGCGGCATCAGCAGCGCTGGCAACCAAATCCATGTACGCGTCCGCAGAACTCCATAGCCGGTCCAAAGGAGCATACTTTGGATCTCCGAACTTAGTCCACAACAAGAAGGGCTTCCCAGACATGATATCTACAGCTTGATTCAGCTCCTCCTTTGTCGCTCTAATTTTGGAGCGGGCTTCCTTGGCAGCCACCCGGGCCTTCTCCAGGTCCGTCGCCTTCGCCCGGTTTTCCTCTTCAAAAATCCGGTAACGGTCAGCAGCATCTTTTAACTCCATGGCCATCTTGGCAATTTTTTCTTTGCTCTCGCAATGTGTGGCCTGTTCGGCCCTTAACTCTTCGGCCGCTTGCAAAGCGGACGCATTGCTACTCCTTGCTTGCTCCTTGGCTCGGGCAAGCTCCGCCCGAAGGGTCTCCATGGTGGCCGCTCCATCTGCAGTCACAACATATTAAAGATACTGGCATCATGCTGCTCTTATTATGTGACGATCACCAGAAAGGCCACTCACCCTGTGCCTCGTCAGGCCGCTTGTTGACAAGCATGATGTCGGCATCTTTCGCATCTAGCTGCCGCTTTAGTTCGGCATACCCATCAGTCCGGCTAGCCACCGGAGTTTCCACCACCTGCACATAAAGGCAGTATGGTTATTACCTGGGACTATGATCCTCTTTTTGCCGCCGTTTTCGATGACAACCAGAGTCTCAAGGGCTACTATCTACATAGGGCACATCTAAAAATGTGCGGTACCGCTAAAAATGTACATCATTTCGCGTACCTCAAAACCCATCAGTAGACTATAAAAGCTTCATGCAACCCGCTTTCGGCGGACGAAATCCTTTCAATCACCGTACCCATCAATGTGCGGTGCTCTTCTGAGATAGCCGTGTGCTCCAGTAGACCCCTCAGTACGTCCGACCGCACACCAGACGGTGTCGGACTCTTTTGATGACTCTCTTCGAGAGCTGGATGCTGAGGACTTCGGGTGGCCATAAGATTACCTTCTGGCCTTGCCGGATCCGGAGAAACCCTTCGCGGTGACACCTCGGGGTCGCCCTTCGTGAGGCGGTGTGGCAGGGGGAGGCATTTCGCTCTCCATCATCTCCGGAAGAAGATCCCCCGAAGACGAGCTCTGCTGAGAAGGGCTAAGATCCGAACTGCAAGATAAATGCTTCGATTATTTTCCTCAGAAGTAGAGCAAGATATTTTCGTTATTAGCTACCCCTTTTACTTACAGCTCGAGCAAGGGCTGGTCCCCTTGAGGGCATAGTACGGCCAGGGTATCCCCCAGGGCAGGACCCTCCGGCGGAGATTTCTTCCCTCGTTTGGAGACCATTGTCTCCGGGTCCGCAGAGGCGGTTCTCTTCCTTCCTTGGGGAGAAGAAGTTTTAGTTCCTTCTCTCTGGCTAACCTCCTTCGTGGAGACGCTAGCCTCGTTATTCCCCCCTTCATCTTCCTTGGAGGGCACTAGGCAAGGTGCTGGCTCGAGCATTTTTTCCAGCACCAGATTGTCCAAGCCTTCAGGAAGGGGGGCCGAACACCGGATCATCTTCGCCTTTGTTATCCAGTCCTGGTCAAAGAGCGATTCTTCAGAATGATGTCATGATAAATAAAAGAACAATGTGTTTGGCCATGGGATTACTTACTTGGGCAGCGGGGCGGTTGCAGCTCAGGCCCACGTCCTCGGTAGTGTCTGGACACTCTATTCGGGGACCGAAGAACGATTTGTACATCTCCACTTGCGTCATGCCGAGGAAATTCTGAATAGTGCGCGGTCCTTCCAAGTTGAATTCCCACATGCGGAGGGGCCGGCGTTTGCAAGGCTGGACTCAACGAACCAGCATAACTTGTATTACCATAACCAGATTGAAATCTCCCTCGAAGAGATCTCGGATACGGCTCTGCAGTATTGGCACGTCCTTGGCTGGACCCCAGCTCAGCCCCTGCTGATTCATGACACCAGTTGTGGTGGAGGGCCCGAGCAAAAGGTGGGGGCAGCTACCCACTTGGCACTTCGGGGAGCTGTGACATAGAAACACTCCCGTTGCCACAATCCAGACACCTCTGGAAAGGAACCCTTTGGCAACGGAGCGTCAGCAATTTTGCTTATTAAAGCACCTCCGCACGCTGCGTACTGCCCCTCGACCATCTTCGGCTTCACATCGAAGGTCTTGAGCCACAGGCCGAAGTGAGGGGTAATGCGGAGGAAGGCCTCACAAACGACAATAAATGACGACATGTGAAGAAGGGAATCCGGGGCCAGATCGTGAAAATCCAGCCCGTAATAGAACATAAGACCCCTAACAAAGGGATCCAGAGCGAGGCCTGGTCCTCGAAGGAAGTGGGAGACGAACACAACGCTCTCGTTGGGTTCGGGAGTAGGGACGACCTGCCCTCGGGCGGGCAACCTATGCAAAATTTCAGCGGTCAGATATTTGGCCTCCCTCAACTTCTTGATATCCTCCTCCATGACGGAGGAAGGCATCCACCAGCCTTGAAGGCTGGATCCGGACATGATTGAAGGTCCGAAGCACCTGACCTGAGCTTTGGGTGTTAGAACTCGAGGCGGGGGAAGGATTCGATTGAGCATGGGAGGGAAAAAAGTAAAAGCCTCGTCCCTTTATAAAGAGGGTGAATATCAAGCGTCCTCCTCGTGGCCGTTTGGGACTTGCCTAAGATCTAGGAGTCCTAGGGACGGTTGGGTTACCCACGTCCGTATTAATGAGAATCCCGTAATAAAGGGAACACGATCTCTACTTTGACAAGACGTGTCAAGAAACCGCCTCGCGTTATGTGCGGGGCTGGTTAAAGAAAAACGGTTCAAATAATTACCGGACCGTGACATGATGTCATGCTGCCAAAACGTGTTAGCAGATTAGATTTGTGGAAATATTATTCTCTCTGCGGTGGTATGTGGAACTTATTTTGCAGGGTCGGACACTATCCTTGTATTCAAACTCTTTCGTGGTGTATTCGGGGGAAGAACCCGCCTTGCAATGCCGAAGATGACACTGCGCGCCGAACTCATCGTCATTGAAGCCTGGTTCAGGGGCTACTGAGGGAGTCCTGGATTAGGGGGTCTCCGGACAGCCGGACTATATCCTTTGGCCGGACTGTTGGACTATGAAGATACGAGATTGAAGACTTCGTCCCATGTTCGGATGGGACTCTACTTGGCGTGGAAGGCAAGCTAGGCAATACGGATATGTATATCTCCTCCTTTGTAACCGACCTTGTGTAACCCTAGCCCCTCCGGTGTCTATATAAACCGGAGGGTTTTAGTCCGTAGGACAACATACAATCATACCATAGGCTAGCTTCTAGGGTTTAGCCTCTCCGATCTCGTGGTAGATCAACTCTTGTACTACTCATATTATCAAGAATAATCAAGTAGGACATAGGGTTTTACCTCCATCAAGAGGGCCCGAACCTGGGTAAAACATCGTGTCCCCTGCCTCCTATTACCATCCGCCTTATACGCACAGTTCGGGACCCCCTACCCAAGATCCGCCAGTTTTGACACCGACACAAACCCTTAGGACCCCTCTGTTAGTAAGTTCACCTGGAACAGAGTATATGGCTAGTCAATGGTGCGACCAGATACCCTTAACCATTGGTAGCCATGTTTTCCCGTCCGACCTAATAATCTTGGAGTCACAAGGATTGGATGTGATATTAGGCATGGACTGGATGTCAAAGTATGGAGGAAGCATTGACTGTGCTAGTAAGTCGATTTGTCTCACCATCCCAGAGAGAAAAAGGATTAAGTATGTATCTAGACATGCACCTAGGAGTAGCCAAGTAAATACCTTCATGGGAATTCTTCAGGAGGAAGTGCATGTAGTGAAGGATTACCCGGATGTTTTTCCAGAGGAATTACCAGGCATGCCACCGGATCGAGACATCGAGTTTTTGATAGAACTGTTGCCAGGCACCGGGCCTATATCAAAGAGACCCTACCGGATGCCCGCAAATGATCTGGAGGAGATTAAGAAGCAGATCAAGGAGTTATTGGAGAAAGGTTACATTCGACAGAGTTCACCACCATGGGGAGCCCCAGTGCTTTTGGTTGAGAAGAAGGATAAGTCTTTAAGGATGGTTGTTGATTATCGTGCATTGCATGAGGTGACGATCAAGAACAAATACCCACTACCGATGATCAATGATTTGTTTGACCAGCTGCAAGGAGCAAAGGTGTTTTCAAAGATTGATTTGCGATCAGGATATCACCAGCTGAAGATTCGAGAGAAGGATATACCAAAGACAGCCTTCACCACACGGTACGGGTTGTATGAGTATACGGTCATGTCATTCGGACTGACTAACGTCCCTGCCTATTTCATGAGCATGATGAACAAGGTGTTCATGGAATATTCGGATAAGTTTGTTGTGGTGTTCATAGATGATATAATGGTATACTCGAAGAATGAGGAGGAGCATAAGGAGCATTTGCGTTTAGTTCTCGAGAAACTCAGGGAACACCAGTTGTATGCCAAGCTCAGCAAATGTGAGTTTTGGTTGAAGGAGGTCAGATTGCTTGGACATGTTATATCAGGAGAAGGTGTAGCAGTAGATCCTACCAAGGTTCAGTCAGTTACTGAATGGTTGGCACCACTTCAGTTAGCGAGATCCGCAGTTTTCTTGGACTCGCAGGATACTATCGGAGATTCATTGAGAATTTTTCCAAGATTGCGAAGCCAATGACAGAGTTATTGAAGAAGGATACCAAATTTAAATGGACGGAAGAATGTGAGGCAAGTTTTCAGGAGTTAAAGAAATGTTTGATGATAGCCCCAGTACTGATTCTGCCGGATATACGTAAAGAGTTTCAAGTGTATTGTGATGCCTCTCGCCTAGGACTTGGAAGTGTGCTTATGCAATATGGAAGAGTTGTTTTGTATGCCTCACGACAACTAAAATCGCACGAATTGAATTATGCCACGCATGATTTGGAGTTAGCAGCTGTAGTGCATGTGCTCAAGACTTGGAGACATTACCTTATTGGAAATCGTTGTGATGTGTACACGGATCATAAGAGTTTGAAGTACATTTTCACACAGAAGGAGTTGAACCTTAGGCAGAGGAGATGGTTGGAGCTTATAAAGGATTATGATATGAAGCTTCATTATCATCCAGGCAAGGCCAATGTCGTAGCCGACGGTTTGAGCCGGAAGAGCTATGCTAATACCCTAATAAGCATGGGATTGCCAAAGGAGTTAGTAGAGGATCTCAGGGAACTTCGATTGGAGATTGTTCCTAGAGGTTTTGTTGCAACAATGGAGGTTCAGTCTACATTGTTAGGAAAGATTCGAGAAGCTCAGAAGGATGACAAAGAGATTACTGAGATAAAGGAGAGAATGAGCAAAGCAAAGGCCAAAGGTTTTTGTGAGGACGAGCACGACACCTTACGGTTTGAGGACCGTATTTATGTGCCCAATAACACAGAGATCAGGAAGTTAATACTTCAGGAGGCTCATGACTCACCATACTCGATACACCCTGGAAACACCAAGATGTATTTGGATCTGAAGGAGCGTTTCTGGTGAACTGGTATGAAGAAAGATATTGCCGAGTATGTAGCCGTATGTGATGTATGTCAGAGAGTGAAGGCTGAACATCAAAAGCTAGCAGGATTGTTACAACCTATGCCGATACCCGAATGGAAGTGGGATAAACTTGGCATGGATTTTATCACCGGATTACCCAGGACCAAATCAGGATATGATTCTATATGGGTAGTAGTTGATCTCTTGACCAAAGTGGCTCACTTTATCCCAGTGAAAACCACCTATACAAGTGCGAAGTTGGCCAAGATATACATGACCAGGATCGTATGTCTACATGGAGTTCCAAGGACCATAGTATCAGATAGAGGAACACAGTTTACCTCAAAGTTTTGGCATCAACTGCACCAAACTTTGGGAACGTGGAGTTCAATACCGCATTCCACCTGCAGACGGATGGACAGACCGAGAGAGTCAACCAGATTCTGGAGGACATGTTGCGAGCGTGTGCGCTAGATTATGGATCTAGTTGGGATGAGAATTTTCCCTACGCGGAGTTCTCATACAACAATAGCTATCAAGCCAGTTTGAAGATGGCACCGTTCGAAGCCCTGTATGGACGAAGGTGCAGAACACCGTTGTTATGGAATGAAGTTGGAGACCGTCCGTTGTTTGGACCAGATTTGATCAAGGAGTCTGAAGAAAAGGTTAAGTTGATTAGAGATAGACTGAAGATAGCTCAGTCCAGGTAGAAGAGTTATGCAGACTCGAAACGCAAGGAAATAACCTATGAAATTGGAGAAAAAGCATATCTACAAGTGTCAGCCCTGCGAGGAGTGAAACGTTTTGGAGTTAAGGGGAAATTAGCCCTAAGATTTGTAGGACCGGACCGAATTTTGAAACATATGGGAGAAGTTTCCTACAAGTTGGAGTTACCTGAAGGACCATCAGGAGTTCATGATGTGTTTCATGTTTCCTAGTTGAAGAAGTGTCACACTGAGATGGCCGATATACCACTAAGAGATACGGTGCCCTTGGAGGCGATTCAGTTGGACAATGATCTAACCTACAAGGAGAAGCCAATCAGGATTCTTGAATTTGCCAGCCGAGTCACCCGCAGCAAGGTTATCAAGTTTTGCAAAGTTCAGTGGAGTCACCATACCGAGGATGAAGCCACCTGGGAAGGAGAGTATGATCTTCGCAAAGACCACCCGCACCTATTTTCTAGCCAACCCGAATCTCGAGGGCGAGATTCATCTTAAGGGGGGTAGGTTTGTAACATCCCAAATTTTCAATTTGGAATGTTATACATAGATCATTCATGCATATCATATTTTATTGCATTTCGTTTCGCGATCCTCGAAATCCTAAGCAACTCAAGGACCCTCAGAGAGAGTTGGGGATTTCTCTGTTTTCATATTTGAGTTTTATCAAATATTGAAACGAGGATTTTTGGTTTTAATTATTTTTCTCTCCGAAAATATTTTCATATTAAAATATATGAGAGGAGATAATATGACTTCTCCAAAATAAATGAAATATTGGAGGAAAAATATTAAAATCAAATATTTGATTTTATTCAGAGTTTATTGCTATTTTATTTGAATTAGAAAAATTGCAGTTTTTCAAAGTTGCATTTTAGGGCCAAGAAAATGTTCATCTCGTTCTAAATATTTTATTTAGATGGTGAAAATTTGTTTTGGCATTTTTAGTTTTTTTATTTTATTTTATAGGATTTTTTTAGTTTCGGCAGATTTTTTTTAAGTTTCCTCCGCCGATTGGGCCGAAGCCCAAGTCAGTCGGCCCACCTACCCATGCCGTCTCCTTCCAGGAGAACGGGAGTGCGCCGCCGCACGCGAGGCCGAGTCCGGCCGGGACTCTCCCTCCCCGCGCTGCTTGCCCCCTCGCCCAAGCAAGCACCCCCTCCTATAAGTACCCCGCCCCGCCCCCGATTTCCGCTGCCACCGCCGCACCTTGCTATAACAGGAGCCGCCCCGTGCCGCCCCGCCTTTGCCGCGCCGCCGCCGCCCGTTGCCGCGTCACCGCCGCGAGCGCCGCTGCCACACCGCCCCTGCCACCCACGCTGCCCACCGCCGCAGCCCCGCCTCGCCGGAGTCGCCGCCCTGCCTCACCGGACCTCGCCGGAGGTAAAGCCGCCATTCGTTTTTTAGAAAACCCTAGGGTTTTTTAATAGAACGATTCGCTGGTTTTTCTCGTTTAGTTATTTAGCGAACGTTTGTCCGTACATTCGTTTTAACGAACGATGTTCACTCGTTAGCCGCAGACAGCGAACGTTCGTTCGTTAGCCTGTTCGTCGGTTTTTCTTTTTCTCGGATTTTCCGCGATTATTTTCGATCGCGATTTCTGATCCGATTTTCGTTTTAGTTTATCTTTTCGCTCGTTTGTCAGAATCAGGCAATTCAAGCACCGAAATCTTCGTCTCGAAACCCTCTTTCTATTTAATCAACTTGAACAAGGTTTTGATAGTGTAAAATTTGACTTTAGTCCAGAATAGTAAATGGACCTTATTTCTTTCACAGTTTGAGTTTCGTTGCCCCGATTGGTTTGATTCTTTTTGCAAACCGGAGTTCTTAAGTTGAACTTTCTGGTTAGACCTTCTTATTTGAGTTTTATACATGCTTCTTTGCTTGATTGCTTATGTACGCTATTGCTTGTTTGCGATAGAACACCCGGAGTGTGAAGCATGCTACTTCGGATCTTTAGGTTTTGCGGATCATCAGCAAGGCAAGTAACACTTTGATCATACCCCTTTATGACCCAGTTTTTATGCATTAGCTCCAATCCTCAAACATTGCATGATTAGGATGTGATTAACTTGTGGGTTGGGAAGTAGTTAATGAGGTAGAACCTATTGCCCTGTTATTATCAAACCCTTGGGAGTTACTTCTACGTATTGCTTATATTGCTATGCTATGCTCGTAGACGTGGTTTGGATAAGTGAAATCCATGAGGGATGTGAGATTGTTAATTAATGGTTCAACTTAAGGTGGCAACTTGAATACACATCTGGGTGGATTGTTTGTCGGGCACCTGGAGAATCCAGTGTTGTCCTAGGATATCCCGGAGTACCCGTGTGATAATCCTAAGGTCCTCCACCCAGGCTCAAAGGGAACTGGGATATTTCGTGCTAGAAACTTCCGTGTGCAGCCACATGCTATTATGGGCTCTAGCATAGCTGAGTAAGTTACATGAGCTCTCCAAGAGGTGGATCAGCAGGTAGAGGGATGTAGGTTGGTATGGTCTGCCCGGAGTAAAGAGTAAATGTTTCTGAAAGACTGTGTCTCGGTCATCCGTTTCTCAAACACCCTGTAGTGTGAGAAATCTAACAGAGGAGATCGGGTCTTGTGGGGAAAAGTGCACAAACCTCTATAGAGTATACAATCTAATCATGGTTAGCCGTGTCCCCGGTTATGGATAATTCTTGAGTATCTAGTACTTGGATTATCATATGTATCTCATCACTCTAAATTAATATTGTTGGGTTGATAATTACTTTTAATTGGGATTGAGTTGGAGGAACCTTCTCAATGATGTTTCAACTACCATGATAGTTAAATAAAATATATTCCTTTGTTGTAGGGAAAATTGGCTTTTCGCAAAAACTATAACCATAGAGCTTTCCACCAGCCAAATATGCATGTAGTGATAGAATTATTCTGTTCTTGCTCTACTGTGTTATATTGCCAGCATATTCCATGTGCTGACCTGTTTTCGGGCTGCAACGTATTATGTTGCAGACTTTTCAAACGAGGAGTAAGGTTCGTTAGGTCGTTGCCGTGCAGCTCAGCTATGTCGTTGGAGTTGATGGACTCACTTTATCTTCCAAGCCTTTCGCTGTTATCATATTAGATAGCCTTAAGCCATATTTATTGTAATAAGTTCTCTTTTGAGACATTCGATGTAATAAGAGTGTGATTGCTACTCTGTTATAAATCCTTCGAGTACTGTGTGTGTCAGCATTACCGATCCAGGGATGACACTGAAGCACAGAGACTTGACCATTTGAGGTCGGGTCACTACAAAAACTTTTCGCAACAAGTCGTGCTTTGTAGACAGTAACATTACCGTTAGCGCCAGTCTTCTTCTTGAAGATCCATTTATTCTCTATGTCTTCCCGATCATATGGCAAGTCAACCAAAGTCTATACTTTGTTCTCATACATGGATCCCATCTCAAATTTCATGGCCTCAAGCCATTTTGCGGAATCTGGGCTCATCATGGCTTCCTCATAGTCCGTAGGTTCGTCATGGTCAAGTAACATGACTTCTAGAACAGAATTACCGTACCACTCTGGTGCGGATCTTACTCTGGTTGACCTATGAGGTTCGGTAGTAACTTGATCAGAAGTTTCATGATCATCATCATTAGCTTCCTCTCTAATTGGTGTAGGAATCACAGGAACTGATTGTTGTGATGAACTACTTTCCAATAAGGGAGTAGGTACAATTACCTCATCAAGTTCTACTTTCCTCCCACTCACTTCTTTCGAGAGAAACTCCTTCTCTAGAAAGGATCCATTCTTAGCAACGAATATCTTGCCTTCGGATCTGTGATAGAAGGTGTACCCAACAGTCTCTTTTGGGTATCCTATGAAGACATATTTCTCCGATTTGGGTTCGAGCTTATCAGGTTGAAGCTTTTTCACATAAGCATCGCAGCCCCAAACTTTAAGAAACAACAACTAGGGTTTCTTACCAAACCACATTTCATAAGGTGTCGTCTCAACGGATTTCGATGGTGCCCTATTTAACGTGAATGCAGCCGTCTCTAAAGCATGACCCCAAAACGATAGCGGTAAATCAGTAAGAGACATCACAGATCGCACCATATCTAATAAAGTGCAGTTACGACGTTCGGACACACAATTACGCTGTGATGTTCCAAGTGGCGTGAGTTGCGAAACTATTCCGCATTGTTTCAAATGAAGACCAAACTCATAACTCAAATATTCTCCTCCATGATCAGATCATAGAAACTTTATTTTCTTGTTACGATGATTTTTCACTTCACTTTGAAATTCTTTGAACTTTTCAAATGTTTCAGACATGTTTCATCAAGTAGAAATACCCATATCTGCTCAAATCATCTGTGAAGGTCAGAAAATAATGATACCCGCCATGGGCGTCAACACTCATCGGACCGCATACATCAGTATGTATTATTTCCAATAAGTCGGTTGCTCGTTCAGTTGTTCCGAAGAACAGAGTCTTAGTCATCTTGCCCATGAGGCATGGTTCGCAAGCATCAAGTGATTTCAAAAGTCCATCAGTATGGAGTTTCTTCATGCGCTTTACACCAATATGACCTAAACGGCAGTGCCACAAATAAGTTGCACTATCATTATTAAACTTATATATTTTGGCTTAAATACTAAGAATATGTGTATCACTACTATCAAGATTTAGTAAAAATAGACCACTCATCAAGGGTGCATGACTGTCGGTCTCAAAACCGGCGGATCTCGAGTAGGGGGTCCCGAACTGTGCGTCTTGGCCGGATGGTAACAAGAGGTAAGGGACACGAAGTTTTACCCAGGTTCGGGCCCTCTCGATGGAGGTAAAACCCTACGTCCTGCTTGATTAATATTGATGATATGGGTAGTACAAGAGTAGATCTACTACGAGATCGAAGAGGCTAAACCCTAGAAGCTAACCTATGGTATGATTGTTGATGTCTATGTTGTCCTATGGACTAAAACCCTCCGGTTTATATAGACACGGGATAGGGTTAGGGTTACATAGAGTCGGTTACAATGGTAGGAGATCTACATATCCGTATCGCCAAGCTTGCCTTCCACGCCAAGGAAAGTCCCTCCCGGACACGGGATGAAGTCTTCAATCTTGTATCTTCATATTCCAGGAGTCCGGCTGAAGGTATAGTCCGGCTATCCGAACACCCCCTAATCCTGGACTCCCTCAGTAGCCCCTGAACCAGGCTTCAATGACGACGAGTCCGACGCGCAGATTGTCTTCGGCATTGCAAGGCGGGTTCCTCCTCCAAGTACTTCGTAGAAGATTTTGAACACAAAGATAGTGTCCGGCTCTGCAAAATAAGTTTCCACATATTGCCATAGAGAGAATAATATTTACACCAATCTAATCTGCTAACGTATTCCATAGCGTGACACACCACGGCCAAGCCTCTATCCGAGTCGTTTCATTATCCCACCTTAGCACGTTATGCGAGGCGGTTTCCTTGGCACGTCTTGTTAAAGCAGAGATCGTGTCCCCTTATCCCAGGATTCTCGTCAATACGGGCGTGGGTAACCCAACCGCTTCTAGGACTCCTAGGTTACAGGCAAGTCCAAACGGACACAGAGAGGACGCTTGATATTCACCCTCTTTATAAAGGGGACAAGGCTTTTATTTTTCCCTCCCGTGTTCAATCGAATCCTTCCCCCACCTCAAGCTCAAATGCCCGAAGTTCAGGTCGGGTGCTCCGAACCTCCAGTCATGTCTGGATCTAGCCTTCAAGGCTGATGGATGCCTTCCTCCGTCACGGAAGAAGACAT
The DNA here is from genome assembly GCF_018294505.1 of Triticum aestivum. Taxonomy (NCBI): domain Eukaryota; kingdom Viridiplantae; phylum Streptophyta; class Magnoliopsida; order Poales; family Poaceae; genus Triticum; species Triticum aestivum. The sequence goes on along the minus strand of NC_057800.1, from coordinate 275,757,174 downwards.
CAAGAAGTTGAGGGAGGCCAGATATCTGACCGCCGAGATTTTGCATCGGCTGCCTCCCCGAGGGCAGGCCGTCCCCACCCCCGAACCCAACGAGAACGTCGTGTTCGTTTCCTACTTCCTCCGAGGTCTAGGCCTTACCTTGGATCCTTTCATCAGGGGTTTGATGTTTTACTACGGGCTAGATTTTCATGATCTAGCTCCGGACTCCTTTCTTCATATCACGACATTTATTGTCGTGTGCGAGACCTTCCTCCGGGTTACCCCTCACTTTGGCCTATGGCTCAAGACCTTTGAAGTGAAGCCGAAGATGGTCGAGGGGCAACACGCAGCGTGTGGAGGTGCCTCAATATGCAAGATGACGGGAGCTCCGTGGCCCAAAGGTTCCATCCCAAAGGTGTCTGAATTGTGGCAACGGGAGTGGTTCTACATCACGGCTCCTAGAAGTGCCAAGTGGGCGCCCCCCTGCTTTCCGCTCGGGCCCTCCACCACAGCTGATGTCATGGATCAGCAGAGGTCTGAGCTGGGGTCCAGTCAAGGACGTGCCTATACTGCAAGGACGCATTCAAGGTCTCTTCAATGGAGATTTCAGTTTTGTTGCGGTAACACAGGTTATGCTGGTTCGTCAAGTCCAGCCTTGCAAACGTCGGCCTGTTCGCCAATGGGAGTTCAATCCCGAGGGACCGCGTGCTGTTCAGAATTTTCTCGGCCTGGCGCACGAGGAGATGTACAAGTCATTCTTCGGACCTCAGGTGGAGTGTCCGGAAATCACTAAGGACGTGGGCCTGAGTAGTAACCGCACCACCGAACAGGTAAGGCATCTTTCGGCCGAACATACTCTCTCTACTTTGTTACAAAGTTATTTCTGAGAGTTCGCTTTTTGACCAGGACTGGCTAACAAAGGCGAAGTTGATTCGGTGTTCGGCCCCCCTCCCTGAGGGTTTGGAAAATCTGGTATTGGAAAAGATGCTCCAGACCGCACCTTGCCCGGATCCCTTGAAGGAAGATACTGTGGAGGATAATGTGGGTGGACGCGGGCCCCCAACGCTGCCCATTCTAGCCGAGGGAGTGAGTGTCTCCATGAGGGAAGGCGACCAGAAGAGGAAAAGGACTGCACCCGGGGATTCGGAAGTCGAAGCTTCCAAACGGGAGTAGAAGTCTCCCACAGAGGGTCCTACCTTGGGGGCGCTGTTGCCGCACAAAGTCCGCGGGGGGATCAATTCTCCCTCAAGTCGTAAGTGACCCGAAATACTTTTAATAGTACAGATATGCCATCTTTTTCTTCTGAGGAAATAACCACCGCATATATTTTTGCAGTTCGGGCCTTAGCCCCTCTCAAATGAGCTCATCTTCGGGGGATCTTCTTCCAGAGATGATGGAGAGCGAAACGCCTCCTCTGGATTCCTCCGCTCCAGAAGCGGGCAACCCTGAAGTGTCGTCGCGGAGGGCCTCTCCAAGTCCGGTGAGGCCAGAAGATAATCCCATTGACCCCCGAAGCTCCCAGTGTCCGGCTCCCGAAGAGAGCAGAAAAAAGAGTCCGTCACCGTCTAGTGTGCGATCGGATGTTCTGAGGGAGTTGGTGGGGCGAGCGGCCATCTCATATGAACACCGTGTGATGATGAATACGATGATGGAGAGAATATCGTCCGCCGAAAGCAGATTGCATGAAGCTTTTATGAGTCTACTAACAGGCTTTGAGGTACGTAAAAGAATGTATGATAATCCTGCACATGCTAGGTGTGCCCTGTGTAGATAGTAGCCCCTGAGACTCTGGTTGTCATCGGAAACGATGACGAACAGAGGATCATATTCCCAGGAAATAACCATACTGCCTCTATGTGCAGGTGATGGAAGCTCCGGTGGCTAGTCGGACTAGCGAGTTTGCCCATTTAGAGCGGCAGTTGGATGCGGCACACGCCGACATCGAGCTTGTGAACAAAAGGCTTGACGAGGCATAGGGTAAGTGTGAATATCTGGTAAATGTCACATAGGAAGAGCAGCATGATGCCAGTATCTTTAATATGTTGTGGCTGCAGATGGAGCTGCCACTATTGAAGCCTTGCGGGCAGAACTTGCCCGAGCCAAGGAACAAGCGAGGTTGGGTAATGCGGCTGCTGTGAAGGTGGCTGAAGAGTTGCAAGCCGAGAAGGCCGCGCATGGCGAGACCCGAGACAAGATGGCCAAGATGGCTATAGAATTAAAAGCCGCCGCCGACCGTTGCCGGGTTCTTGAAAAGGAAAATCAAGCGAAGGCATCGGATCTTGAGAAGGCTGCTGCGACGAAAAAGGATCTCCGCTTTGCTATGAGAGCAAATAAGGAGGAGCTGCGGGAAGCCGAGGATATTGTCGCTGGGAAATCCTTTATGTTGCGGAGGAAATTCCGAGATCCACGGTATGCCCCTCTGGATCGGTTGTGGAGTTCGGAGGATGTGTATATGGATTTGGCGGCGAGCACTATCGATGCGGCCAAGTACTTCCAGGGTCAGACAGACCGTGGAGTAGACCAGCTATTTTGGAGACAATTCCATTCTCCTGAGCATCCACTTTCATTGACTAACCAATTAGCCGAATGGGCCAAACTAAATAGGTTGTCCGGACTCTCTATGAGGTCTGTTGTGGATCAGCTATGGCCGGGAAGGTTAAAACCGAACAGCTATTTCAGCTTGGTGCAGCAGGTCCTTGATGTGGTGTCGCGCATTAATGCGATGAGGAGGTCGGCGTGCATAGAGGGTGCACGGATGGCCTTTGCCCGTGTTAAGGCATATTGGGCGGAGATGGATGCTACCAATGTTGCAACGCGGGATTCGGCTATAGGTCGAAAGGCTGCCGAGCACTACTTTGAAGAAGTTCTTGAGGGTGCCCGTTTGATAGAGACCCAGTGCTCAAAAAATATTATGTTTGAGTGATATGTAATCTCATTGTAAGCGAAATGCTTTTATAAATTATTATAAGGCTATTTTTATACTTTTGCCTGAAAGTAATATGATGCCTCCTGGGTGGCCGTTTATGTATACATGTGTATAACCTGAAAGATTGCAGCCGTCGGCTTCAACCCTCATGCATATAATGCAGAGGTGCTCGCAAAAACACGCATTCACACTTAACCCAACGTCTTGGTCCTATTAAGGAGGTGATAGCGGAGCGAGCGAGGCAACCGGACTATAATGCTTTAGCACTTTCACTTAGCTATGGGAGTTTGACAGTGGGGCTACTAGATAGCCCCTGGTGGCTCCGCACTCTCCAGATCTCGGGGTGCGTACATGCCTAGCCGGGAAACGGCCCTCCATTAAGGCGGAGGAATTCTAACATTCCCACAGGTCATCGAGTGGTTGACTAGTCTCACGCTATATCATGACAGTGAGTTTTCGGCTTTCTCTACTGAGGTGCTTGTCCGGATGAACCAGGGCACAATCGCAGTAGTTCTCCTGGTGCTACCTTATCCGGCAAGGCGGAACGTAAGACACCAAAACACAGGAGCCGGGCAAACCCAACATTTGACCAAAGACAATGATTCGGAGCTGATGCATATAGAGCCAAACTCGCGACGCCTAATACTCCCTAAGGTATTCGGTCTTTGTGGTATAAACCGGGCCTAAATAGTGGCCTTTTTAAGAAGCCCCGTGTGTCCAGGTACGTGCATTGTTCTGGCGTGGCCACATGCCAATACGTTAGCATCCTTCTGAGCGGTGGATATGTATCAACAAGAGACAGTAAAAAAGGTTTACGCAGGGTCTTAATCTAAAAAGAATCCTTGGAGCGGGTCCCTGCTGCACGTCTGCGCCTGTGTCTCCATTGTGCCGTATCCTGGACGGGTGTAGCACGATGATCGTCTGTAAAAGAGAGGAAGTTAAGTGAAAAAGTTGTCGTGCAAAAGGATAGTTTTTAAAGAAACCATGTATAATTCAAGATGATAAGAAATTGCCACTTGTTTGCGTGTGTTGAGCCCCTTGTATTGACAAATAGGGGTGTGACCACTTATTTCCGTATAAATAGCGGCGCCGGACTTGATTAGTTGTTTTGAGGTCTTGACGACCTATTGGATGCTTTCGTTTGCCCGGGCACCTTTAGTGTGCGGCGGCCAAGGCAGCCTCACTCTCTTCGGCACGCAGAGATCGCTTGATATTTCCGTGCACTGTAATGATGCCACGTGGACCGGGCATCTTGAGTGTGAGGGAGGTGTAGTGTGGTATTGCATTAAAGCGAGCGAAAGCTTCGCATCCGAGCAGTGCTTGATAGCCACTTTGAAACGGAGCGATGTAGAAAGTTAAATGCTCGCGACGGAAGTTATCGGGGGAGCCGAATGTAACTTGTAGTAGGAGGGAGCCCGTACAACGAGCCCCTAGGCCTGGCGTTACTCCTTTAAAGGTAGTATTGCTATGGCGAATTTGTGTTGGGTCTAGCCCCATCCCGCGGATTGTATCCTGATATATTAGGTTTAGGCTACTGCCGCCGTCCATCAAGACCTTTGTGAAGTGATATCCGCCAATTACTGGGTCTAATACCAGGGCAGCCCATCCTGCGTGTCGGATACTTGCTGAGTAATCGCGATGGTCGAAAGTGATCGGTTGAGATGACCAGTGGCAGGACTTCGTGGTGATAGGCACTTGGGTATACTTTCCTGGGAGTGCCGCATTGTTTTTTCCCTTGATTACGTGTAACACGTTTACTGTTTTGACTTCTGGTGGAAATTGCTTTTGTTCCCCCGTGTCTTGCTTGGGGGGCTCGTCCTCGTCTTCACTTGGTGTATCCTCCCCCTTGTGTACGGCGTTGAGCTTGCCGGACTGCTTGAAGACCCAACATTCTCTATGGGTATGATTAGCAGGTTTACTAGGGGTACTATGAATCTGACATACTTGGTCCGGAATTTTATTGAGGCTGGACAGTTCGTCCCTGGTGCCTTTAGGGGGCGGCTTTTGGCCTGGCCGAGAGCTTTTGAATCCGGCATTTACTGACGCGCCCTTCGTGCTGCCTTCTTTATTCCGGCGTTTGTTATTGCTGTTGCGCCATGATTTCCTGTTTCCATCTCTAACTTCAGATGTACTGGGGTCGCTAGTGTTGCATCTGGCTAGCCAGTTGTCCCCCCCCCCCCGCGCAAAAGCGGGTCATGAGGTTTGTTAATGCGGCCATCATTCTCGGCTTATTTTGGCTGAGGTGTCTGGCGAGCCATTCGTCACGGACGCTATGCTTGAAAGCTGCCAAGGCTTCGGCGTCTGGACAGTCGACAATCTGGTTCTTTTTAGTAAGAAACCTATTCCAAAGCTTTCGGGCTGACTCTCCGGGCTGTTGAGTTATATGACTCAAATCGTCCGCATCCGGAGGTCGGACATACGTCCCTTGAAAATTTGCCTGAAAGGCGTCTTCGAGCTCTTCCCAACTTCCAATGGAGCTTTCGGGGAGGCCTTTGAGCCAGTGACGAGCTGGCCCTTTGAGCTTGAGGGGAGAGTACTTGATGGCGTGGAGATCATCTCCTCGAGCCATATGGATATGAAGGATGTAGTCCTCAATCCAGACCCCGGGGTCTGTTGTTCCGTCGTATGCCTCTATGTTTACGGGCTTGAATCCCTCTAGAAATTCGTGGTCCAGCACCTCATCGGTGAAACATAGGGGGTGTGCGGCACCCCTGTAGCTGGGTGTACCGCGTTGTTCGGATGTTTGTTGTGTTGCATTGTATGCTGGGGCGCGCTTGCATGGTCCATAGATGGATCTTGTTGCACCATCCTTTGGGTGCGAGCCCTCGCATTGGTTGCGTGTTGTATGGTGAGCGGCGTTGTATGCCGCTTTGTGTTGGTAGAGGGGTCGTCTATCCGACCAGCTGGCTGCTTTGATATTTGGTTGTGGGGGGTCTAAGGCCTCCTCATTGAATTCGGGTACCAGCTTCCGCTTTGGGTAGCTCTTGTAGGGGCAATTGTCGCCGTACCTTGCTGCTGTGTTGAGTATTTTACTCCATCTGAGTTGGAGTGTGTCTTGCGTGGCCTAAAGCCTTTGCTTCTGTTTTTTCAGACTCCTCGCGGTGGCAACAAGCCTTTTACGGGCAGTCTGCTGCTCCGGGTACCTGTCCGGCGTTATGTCGTCCGGACCATTATCCTTGATAGGATTTGTTTGTTCAGTTTGATTATCCAGATTGCCATTGTGCGGCAGCGGTTCGCCCTGCTCCAGCGCTGGGTCTGTGTGATCGCTATTTCTGTCGAGGCGGGATTTGGGGCGGCGCTTCCGTCGCCGCTTTGACTGCTTTTCGAGGGAACAAGCCTTCGGTGCGTCCTTCCGCTCCTCGTCGTCATCTTTTGGTGCGTCCACCATGTATACGTCATATGACGAGGTGGCATTCCAGGGCCCAATAGGCGCTAGTTCTTCATCGTCTCCTTCATCGGCGTCCATACCTTCGATGTCTTCGGAGTCGAGGTCGAGCATGTCGGTTAAATCATCGACAGTGGCTACAAAGTGGGTGGTGGGTGGGCTTTGAATTTCTTCATCGTCCGTACCCCAACCTTGTTGGCCGTAATTCGGCCAGGGCTCTCCTAATAAAGAGAGAGACTTTAGTGTCTTCAGAATATCGACGAAAGGCGAGTGCTGGAAGATATTCGCGGTAGTAAACTCCATGATCAGCGCCCAATCAGATTCGATCGGCAGGGGCGCGGAGGGTTCGGGGTCCGGAGAGGAGTCCGGCTCCTTGGAGTCACGAGTCTCACAGAGTGCGGGGCTGGTGTTTGGCTCAATCACCGTTGGGATCACAGCCCCCGAGGCGGCGTCCAACCACCCATCCTCGATCGGCGCGGTTGGCTCCGAATTAAGGGTCGAAGCCGATGCGGGTGCGGCCTCCAGGGCACTGTTCGGCGGCAGAGCTAGATCATGCTCGTCGGGACAGTGCGGCGCGCTTGGTAGTGGCTCGAATCCGTCGAAGATCAAGTCCCCGCGGATGTCAGCCGTGTAGTTTAAACTTCCAAATCTGACCTGACGGCCAGGGGCGTATCTTTCGATCTGCTCTAGATGGCCAAGTGAATTGACCCGCAGTGCGAAGCCGCCGAAGACGAAGATCTGTTCGGGGAGGAAAGTCTCACCCAGGACTGCATCGTTATTGGTGATCGTAGGAGCCATCGAGCCTGACGGCGACAACACAGAGGAACTCTCAATGAAAGCACCAATGTCGGTGTCAAAACCGGCGGATCTCGGGTAGGGGGTCCCGAACTGTGCGTCTAGGCCGGATGGTAACAGGAGGTAAGGGACACGAAGTTTTACCCAGGTTCGGGCCCTCTCGATGGAGGTAAAACCCTACGTCCTGCTTGATTAATATTGATGATATGGGTAGTACAAGAGTAGATCTACCACGAGATCGAAGAGGCTAAACCCTAGAAGCTAGCCTATGGTATGATTGTTGATGTCTATGTTGTCCTACGGACTAAAACCCTCCGATTTATATAGACACCGGATAGGGTTAGGGTTACATAGAGTCGGTTACAATGGTAGGAGATCTACATATCCGTATCGCCAAGCTTGCCTTCCACGCCAAGGAAAGTCCCTCCCGGACATGGGACGAAGTCTTCAATCTTGTATCTTCATATTCCAGGAGTCCGGCTGAAGGTATAGTCCGGCTATCCGAACACCCCCTAATCCAGGACTCCCTCAATGACCATAAAAGATATTACTCATATAAATAGAACAACCATTATTCTTTGATTGAAATGAATAACCGTCTTGCATCAAACAAGATCTAGATATAATTTTCATGCTTAACGCTGGCACCAAATAACAATTATTCAGGACTAAAACTAATCCCGAAGGTAGATGTAGAGGTAGCGTGCCGACGGCGATCACATCGACTTTGGAACCATTTCCCACGCGCATCGTCACCTCGTCCTTAGCCAATCTTCGCTTAATCTGTAGCCCCTGTTTCGAGTTGGAAATATTAGCAACAGAACCAGTATCAAATACCCAGGCGCTACTGCGAGCATTAGTAAGGTACACATCAATAACATGTATATCAAATATACCTCTCACTTTGCCATCCTTCTTATCCGCCAAATACTTGAGGCAGTTTCACTTCTAGTGACTAGTCCCTTTGTAGTAGAAGCACTCAGTCTCAGGCTTAGGTCCAGACTTGGGCTTCTTCACTTGAGCAACAACTTTCTTGCTGTTCTTCTTGAAGTTCCCCTTCTTCCCTTTGCCCTTCTTCTTGAAACTGGTGGTCTTATTGACCATCAACACTAGATGCTCCTTCTTGATTTATACCTCCACAGCTTTTAGCACCGCGAAGAGCTCGGGAATTGTATTATCCATCCCTTGCATATTATAGTTCATCACGAAGCTTTTGTAGTTTGGTGGCAGTGATTGGAGAACTTTGTCAATGACATTATCAACCGGAAGATTAACTCCCAGCTAAGTCAAGTGATTGTGGTACCGAGACATTCTGAGTATATGTTCACTAAGAGAACTATTCTCCTCCATATTGCAGCTATAGAACTTATTGGCGACTTCATATCTCCCAATCCAGGCATTTGCTTGAAATATTAACTTCAACTCCAGGAACATCTCATATGCTCCATCACGTTTAAAACGTCGTCGAAATCCCGATTCTAAGTCGTAAAGGATGGCACACTAAACTATCGAGTAGTCATCAACTTTGCTCTGCCAGACGTTCTTAATGTCGTCAATAGCATCTGCAGCAGGCCTAGCACCTAGCGGTGCTTCCAGGACGTAATTCTTCTGTGCAGCAATGAGGATAATCCTCAAGTTATGGACCCAGTCCGTGTAATTGCTACCATCATCTTTCAACTTAGCTTTCTCTAGGAACGCATTAAAATTCAATGGAACAACAGCACGGGCCATTTATCTACAACAACATAAACATGCAAAATACTATCAGGTACTAAGTTCATGATAAATTAAATTTCAATTAATCATATTACTTAAGAACTCCCACTTAGATAGACATCCCTCTAATCATCTGAGTGATCACGTGATCCATATCAACTAAACCATGTCCGATCATCAGGTGAGATGGAGTAGTTTTTAATGGTGAACATCACTATGTTGATCATATCTACTATATGATTCACGCTCGACCTTCCCGGTCTCAGTGTTTCGAGGCCATATCTGCATATGCTAGGCTCGTCAAGTTTAACTCGAGTATTTTGCTTGTGCAAAACTGGTTTGCACCCGTTGTATGTGAACGTAGAGCTTATCACACTCGATCATCACGTGGTGTCTCGGCACGACGAACTATAGCAACGGTGCATGCTCAGGGAGAACACTTGTAGCTTGAAATTTAGTGAGAGATCATCTTATAATGCTACCACTGTACTAAGCAAAATAAGATGCATAAAGGATAAACATCACATGCAATCAAATAAGTGATATGATATGGCCATCATCATCTTGTGCCTTTTGATCTTCATCTCCAAAGCATCGTCATGATCACCACCATCACCGGCTTGACACCTTGATCTCCATCGAAGAATCGTTGTCGTCTCGCCAACTATTGCTTCCACGACTATCGCTACCGCTTAGTGATAAAGTAAAGCAATTACATGGCGATTGCATTTCATACAATAAAGCGACAACCATATGGCTCCTGCCAGTTGCCGATAACTGTGTTACAAAACATGATCATCTCATACAACAATTTATATGATCATGTCTTGACCATATCACATCACAACATGCCCTGCAAAAACAAGTTAGACGTCCTCTACTTTGTTGTTGCAAGTTTTACGTGGATGCTACAGGCTTCTAGCAAGAACCGTTCTTACCTACGCATCAAAACCACAACGTAGTATAGTGATTGCTTTTTGATCTTCAGAAAGAACCCTGTTCATTGAAACCGATTCAACTAAAGTTGGAGAAACAGACACCCACTAGCCACCTATGTGCGAAGCACGTCGGTAGAACCAGTCTCGCGTAAGCATACGCGTGTCGGTCTGAGCCGCTTCATCCAACAATACCGTTGGATCAATAATCAACTAGTGATGGCAAGCAATATGTATATACCCACACCCACAACTCCTTTGTATTCTACTTGTGCATATAACATCTACGCATAGACCTGGCTTGGATGCCACTGTTGGGGAGCGCAGTATTTCAAAAAAATTCCTACGATCACGCAAGATCTATCTAGGAGATGAATAGCAATGAGAGGGGGAGAGTATGTCTACGTACCCTCGTAGACCGAAAGCGGAAGCGTTATGAAACGCGGTTGATGTGGTTGAACGTCTTTGCGATCCGACCGATCAAGTACCGAACGCACGGCACCTCCGTGATCTGCACACGTTCAGCTCGGTGACGTCCCTCGTACTCTTGATCCAGTTGAGGCCGAGGGAGAGTTTCATCAGCACGACGGCGTGATAACGATGATGTTGAAGTTACCGACACACGGCTTCGTCTAAGCACTACAACGATATGACCGAGGTGGAATTCTGTGGAGGGGGGCACCGCACACGGGTAAACAATCAACTTGTGTGTCTATGGGGTACCCCCTCCCCCGTATATAAAGGGGTGGAGGAGGGGGCTAGCCGGCCACCTTGGGCGCGCCCCCAAGGGAAGAATCCTACTCTTACTAGGAGTAGGTTCCCGCCTTTCCTAGTCCTAATAGGAGGGGGAAGGAAGGGAGAGAGGGGAGGAAAGAAAGGGGGGCCAGCCCCCCTCCCAATTCGGATTGGGCTTGGGGGCGTCCCTCCTCTTGTCCTTCTCCTCTCTCTTCCACTAAAGCCCATGTAGGCCCATTAAGCCCCCGGGGGTTCCACTAACCTCCCGGTACTCCGGTAAATGCCCGAACACATCTGAAACCATTCCGGTGTCCAAACATAACCTTCCAATATATCAATCTTCATGTCTCAACCATTTCGAGACCCCTCGTCATGTCCGTGATCATATCCGGGATTCCAAACTACCTTCGGTACATCAAAACACATGAACTCATAATACCCCGATCGTCATCGAACGTTAAGCGTGCGGACCCTACGGGTTCGAGAACTATGTAGACATGACCGAGACTCATCTCTGGTCAATAACAAATAGCGGAACTTGGATGCTCATATTGGTTCCTACATATTCTATGAAGATCTTTTACCGGTCAATTCGCATAACAACATACGTTGTTCCCTTTGTCATCGGTATGTTACTTGCCCGAGATTCGATCGTCGGTATCTCAATACCTAGTTCAATCTTGTTACCGGCAAGTCTCTTTACTCGTTCCGTAATGCATCATCCCGCAACTAACTTATTAGGCACGGTGCTTGCAAGGCTTATAGTGATGTGCATTATCGAGAGGGCCTAGAGATACCTCTCCGATACACGGAGTGACAAATCCTACCAACTCAACAAACACCATCGGAGACACCTGTAGAGCATCTTTATAGTCACCGAGTTACGTTGTGACGTTTGATAGCACACTAAGTGTTCCTCCGGTATTCGGGAGTTGCATAATCTCATAGTCGTAGGAACATGTATAAGTTATGAAGAAAGCAATAGCAATAAACTAAACGATCATAGTGCGAAGCTAACGGATGGGTCAAGTCAATCACATCATTCTCTAATGATGTGATCCCGTTCATCAAATGACAACGCATGTCTATGGTTAGGAAACTTAACCATCTTTGATTAACGAGCTAGTCAAGTAGAGGCATACTAGTGACACTCTGTTTGTCTATGTATTCACACATGTACTAAGTTTCCAGATAATACAATTCTAGCATGAATAATAAACATTTATCATGATATAAGGAAATATAAATAACAACTTTATTATTGCCTCTAGGGCATATTTCCTTCACAAACATAACCTTCCAATATATCAATCTTCATGTCTCGACCATTTCGAGACTCCTCGTCATGTCCGTGATCACATCCGGGACTCCGAACAACCTTCGGTACATCAAATCACATAAACTCATAATACCAATCGTCATCGAACGTTAAGCGTGCGGACCCTACGGGTTCGAGAACTATGTAGACATGACCTAGACTCATCTCCGGTCAATAACCAATAACAGAACCTGGATGCTCATATTGGTTCCTATATATTCTACGAAGATCTTTATCGGTCAAACCGCATAACAACATACGTTGTTCCCTTTGTCATCGGTATGTTACTTGCCCGAGATTCGATCGTCGGTATCATCATACCTAGTTCAATCTCGTTACCGGCAAGTCTCTTTACTTGTTTCGTAATGCAACATCCCGTAACTAACTCATTAGTCACATTGCTTGCAAGGCTTGTAGTAATGTGCATTACCGAGAGGGCCCAGAGATACCTCTCCAATAATGGGAGTGACAAATCCTAATCTTGATCTATGACAACTCAACAAACACCATCAGAGACACCTGTAGAGTATCTTTATAATCACCCAGTTACGTTGTGACATTTGATAGCACACTAAGTGTTTCTCCAGTATTCGAGAGTTGCATAATGTCATAGTCATAGGAACATGTATAAGTTATGAAGAAAGCAATAGCAATAAACTAAACAATCATAGTGCTAAGCTAATGGATGGGTCATGCCAATCACATCATTCTCTAATGATGTGATCTCGTTTATCAAATGACAATTCATGTATATGGTTAGGAAACTTAACCATCCTCGATTAACGAGTCAGTCAAGTAGAGGCGTACTAGTGACACTCTGTTTGTCTATGTATTCACACATGTACTAAGTTTCCGGTTAATACAATTCTAGTATGAATAATAAACATTTATCATGATATAAGGAAATATAAATAACAACTTTATTATTGCCTCTAGGGCATATTTCCTTCAGTCTCCCACTTGCACTAGAGTCAATAATCTAGATTACACTGTAATGATTCTAACACCCAAGGAGTCTTGGTGTTGATCATGTTTTGCCCGTGAGAGAGGCTTAGTCAACGGGTCTGACGCTGTCAGGACCCCGACTCAATGCCACATCGATCTAGCATGTAACACCTCATATCACTTTGCGGCCTCACGCACGGTATCCCCACGGTGTCGCCTTACCTTTGCCCGGGACCGTTTGCGCCTTTTGGCACACGTATATGATGGTGTCGCTAGCATCCATATGATAAAGAGCCCGGGCTGACATGGCTAGTCGTAAACCCAAAGTGTCACTAACTTACAGGGACAGGCATCCATGACCCAGCATCGAACGTGTCGGTCATCAGCGAGTGAATCCAGGCTGTAGCACTGGGCTAACAGGACTCCGGTGAACTGGGCTGTAGCGGGCTAACAGGACTCCGGTATTCATCGCGTGACATTTCCCCGAAGGGACAGACACAGGATCGAAGAAGGACACATGCCGGCCAGCCTAAGTGTTCCGGAGCAGTAGCAAGCTACCAGGGCTCAGTGGAAGCACTAGGAGACATTTCCCGGTAAGAAAGACTACTAAGGATAAACAACTAGATAGTCAGATCCCACACATAGCAATACACATTACACGTACGCATAACATGCAAGTATGTGTTGTACAACATGGCATCACAGCATAACTCAACAACTCATATAGATAAAGGCTCAGAAGAGCCATCATAGCATTTATTGCAAACAGGGGTCACAAGACCCATCATACAGAGCATACAAGCAACAAGCGGAAGCATTACATGTCTGGGTACAGACATCTACAAATGGAAAAGGCTGAAAGCCTGACTATCTACAACGTCCGATCAAGATCGTAGCTGAGGTACAAGCTACTCGTCGAAGTCCATGAGAACACTAGTAAGACCGAAGTCTCTGCTGCAAAAACATAAATAAAGCAACATGAGTACAAAGGTACTCAGCAAGACTTACATCAGATCCTATCATACATGCATTAGTATCAAGAGGGTAATGTGGGGTTTAGTTGCAGCAAGCCAGCTTTGACTCTGTGGCTATCCTGTTCTACGACTACCAGAAGCTCTTGAGGTGATATGGCGCACACGAGTCCACTAATCACCACACAATACACTACTATGGATTCGTCCCCGTCTCCCTACAAGAAGGCCATCCATAGCACTCACACTTGTCTTGAGCTTTTTAGAGTATCCACTTCAAGTTGTCTATGTACCATGTAAGCATCCAAGAAGTCCATAACCGCGGACCCGGCTATTCGAATAGATCATGTTAACCCTGCAGGGGTGTACTTCTTCACACACGCTCTCGCCACTTACCGCCATGTACACGTCATGTATCTCGGCAACCTTCAAGCGGAAGCCTGGCGAGGGTGTCGGCCACGACCTGACTAACCACACAAGACTCTAGTCCAGGTTTATCGCCTATTTGGGTTCCATCCGCAAGGAGATCCGGCCGGGGTTTCACTCACGGCCCCAAACGATGTGTGCAGGGTTCCCAAGCCCACCTCGCCGGATGGATCTACGCTTGGTACACTGTGCCACTTGTGCCTAGTCTGTCCCAAGCCCACCTGGCCGGATGCCACTTGGTAGACTACTAACACTACCTACAAACACCAGAAACTAGTTGCGACTCCTGGACAGAGATCAAGTTGGTTAATAAGTCGAGAGGGCTTGGAGCGCCCGGAGCCCAATGTGTGGTAGTATCGAGTCATTGGACAACATACATAGAACTCAGTGCTTAAGGACGGTTCCAGTGAGACAACCCACCATGTACTCCTACATGGCTTCTCACCGCTACCTTTACCAAATCGTGTTCACACACTTAACTCTCAGCACCAGAACATACCGTAACACTCCAATTCATTCCCAATGAATGGGTTCAACTACCGCAGCACAAAGTAGCAGATGAATCGTTGTTGTCCTATTGCAATAACTGAGAGCAGGAGCGAGAGAGTAGGATTTTATCGGAATGAACAAGGGGGTTTGCTTGCCTGGTAAATCAACAAGGGAGGCACTGCTTCACAGACAGGTACTCTGGAACGTCCTCCGGAGTAGGACCTATCGAGAAGGAACGGTGCCAACAATCAATACACAAACATATGCAACAATATGATGCATGAACATGGCATGAAGTTGTGATGTTGTTTGAGCTAATGCAAATAGTATCCATTTGGTTTGAAGTCCATTTGAACCAAAGGTTCAAATGCATCTCCAAATTAAGCTCCTATATATATGCCATAATGTGTTTTCTCATATTCAGCATGTATAAGTTGGTTTGTCATGCATGAAACTAGTACATATGGATAGATTACATTTTTCTGATAATTTTTCATATATGAATTATTTCAATCTGAGCTACGGTTGAATTTCTATGAATTTTTGAAGTTTAAATCAATTTCTGGAATTTCCTGATTTAATTTAAATCCAGAAATCATATTATTGCGCCAGCATGACGTCAGCACGACGTCAGCAGGTCAACCGGGGCTGACCAGGGTCAAACCTGACGTGTGGGGTCCACACGTCAGTGACACTGGGGTTAACCCCGAGTCAAACCTAGGCTGATTAGCTTTGACTAAGCCCTGGGGCCCACTGGTCAGTGTCAGGGGGGGTTAAGTAAGTGGTGATTAGCACTAAGCTAATCACGCGCCACGTCAGTCGCCGGAGTTTCGCCGGCGACGACCTCGAGCCACGGCGGAAGTTCGCCGGAACGAGCTGGAGGCCACGGTTTGGCACACGGAGGCCACCGGTGGGTAGCCCGTGCACGGGCGCATCCAGCCGCGCTCAGGGAAGGCCGTGGGAACGGCGGAGCTCGCCGGAGCAGAGCTCGCGGCGGCGGCCGGAGCTCGGTTGATGCGGGTTAGGCGACACAGGGCACTAGAGAGGCTGCGAGCGGGTCCGCGCGACTCGCCAGTGTGCACTGAGTGCAACGGCGAGCTTGGCTGCGGCCTGCGGCGGCTGTGGCCACGACGGCGAGGAGCTGCGGCGGCGATGGCTTCGGCCATGGTGGGGAACGGGGCTACGACGCGGGAACGAAGGGAAGAAGAGAGGGGAAACGGGAAGAAGCTCACGGTGGATCCAGCGAAGGCGTCAGCGGGCTCGGGGAAGCACTGGTGCGGCCGGAGCGTCGTCGGCGATCTCGGGTAGCCGGCGATGAAGACGACGAGGGTGGCGACGATGGAGGCCGTCCGGAGGTGCGTGGCTCGACGAGGAGGTGGAGGGGGTCGTGGCGGAGCTCGTGGACTCTACGGAGGGGCGAGGGGACGGCGGGGAGCGCGTCGGTGGTGAGCTGCGACGGCGGCAGTGCTTCGGGTGCGGGGAGAGGGAGTTGTCCAGGGGAAGAGGGAGAGCGAGAGAGAGTGGAAGAGGACCGGGGCGGCGCGTGGCGACGTTCCAGGGCGTCCAGGGCGACGAGAAGGGCGCCAGGCAAGCAGGGAGGCTGGTGGCGTGGCGCGGTGGCGCGCGCGCGCGCCCGGCACGCTCCCCTCCCTTTGTCGAGGACGAAGACGACAGAGGAGGCCAGTGGGCTGGGCCGGCGCTGGCTGCTGGGCCGGCCAGGCCGCACAGGAGCTGGGCCGCAGGTAAGTTTCTCCTCTTTATTTCTGTTTTCTATTTTTCTGACATTTGTTTTGATTTAATTAAAATATTAAATCATTTTATTACCTTATGCCAATTTTTGCAGGAGCTAGCTATATTATTCCAGAGCTCCCCAACAGGTGGCATAATTTTTGGACATATATTAATATATATAACTAATATATTTCCAATGCAAATATTTATGCATTAATTTCAAATGCCCAAAATAAATACCTATGAGCTCTTAAAAATATTGGTTTGATTTTTATCTCTGTCCAATATTTTCAGAGAGCAACATGAGCATTTTCTTGGACCCTTTTGGAGAAATTTTTATTTGGGTCATTTTCAAAAATGATTCTGAGGGTTCCACAAATCCCCATTTCAATATTAAATGGAATTTAAACATGATGCACAAATGACTAGCTAGTCTAGGTCATACCAGACTAGGGATGTGACAACTCACCCCCACTTGAAAGAATCTCGCCCCGAGATTCAGGGGTCGACGGAAAGAAAACGGGGTACTCCAGTCGAAGACGATCTTCTCGCTCCCAAGTAGCTTCTCTCTCGGAATGATGAGACCACTGAACTTTGAGAAACTTGATGTTCTGACGTCGAGTGACACGCTCTGCTTGATCAAGAATGCGAACCGGGTACTCTCGGTATGTGAGGTTATCTTGGAGATCAAGCATTTCGTGGTCCACTCCGCGGATGGGATCTGAGAAGCAACGCCTGAGTTGAGAGACGTGGAAGACATCATGAACTCGAGAAAGATATGGGGGTAGTTCCAATTGGTAGGCAACCTCTCCTCGTTTAGCGAGAATGCGAAAAGGACCAATGTAACGAGGAGCCAACTTGCCCTTGATACCGAAACGATGGGTACCCTTCATGGGAGTAACCCGAAGGTAAGCTTTTTCGCCAACTTCATAAGTCATATCCTTATGATGACGATCATACTGACTCTTTTGACGAGATTGGGCTATTTTCAAATTCTCACGAATGATGCGAAATTGCTCTTCTGCCTCCTGGATCATGTCCGGTCCAAAGAATTGTCTTTCACCGGTTTCTGACCAGTTCAAAGGTGTTCGACATCTTCGTCCATAGAGAACCTCAAAAGGAGCTTTCTTGAGGCTGGATTGATAGCTATTGTTATAAGCAAACTCGGCAAAAGGAAGACATTTCTCCCAATCCATACCAAATGAGATAACGCAAGCTCTAAGCATGTCTTCGAGAATTTGATTGACCCGTTCCACCTAACCACTCGACTGAGGGTGGAAAGCGGTACTGAAGGAAAGATGGGTTCCCATGGCAGTTTGGAAACTCTCCCAGAAATGGGAAGTGAAAAGACTGCCGCGGTCTAAATTGATCTCTAGTGGAACACCATGGAGTGATACTATTCGAGAAATGTATAAGTCAGCAAGCTGACTAGCAGTGATACTCTCTCGAACAGGAAGGAAGTGAGCCACTTTGGAAAGACGATCAACGACTACGAAGATAGCGTTATTCCCTTTCTTGGTCCTGGGAAAATCGGTGATGAAGTCCATACCAACTTTATCCCACTTCCATTCAGGAATAGCTAAAGGCTGAAGGGTGCCAGCAGGTCTTTGATGCTCTGCCTTAACGCGACGACAAACGTCACAGTAAGCAATAAACTGAGCGATTTCTCTCTTCATCCTAGTCCACCAGAACCTCTGGCGTAGGTCCTGATACATCTTAGTACTACCGGGATGAATCGTGAGAGGAGATTCATGCGCCTCCTTAAGAATCAATTGTCGCAGATGTTGATTCTTGGGAACCACCAAGCGATTCTCAAAGAAAACAACACCACGACCATCCATAGAGAAACATCCACCAACTCCCTTCTTAATGTTTCTCTTGATCCGGGAAATTCCTGTGTCTTGCTTTTGAGTTGCGATAATCTGATCCTTAAGATCAGGTTTCGCCACCAGGGTAGAAAGGAATCCGTGAGGAGCAATGTGAAGATTAAGCTTACAGAATTCCTCATGGAGAAGTGGTTGGCCTTGCTGCAACATGAGTTTGTTGCAATAGGATTTACGGCTTAGAGCATCAGCCATGACATTGGCTTTGCCTGGGGTGTAGGTAATCCCTATGAGCTCTTAAAAATATTGGTTTGATTTTTATCTCTGTCCAATATTTTCAGAGAGCAATATGAGCATTTTCTTGGACCCTTTTGGAGAAATTTTTATTTGGGTCATTTTCAAAAATGATTCTGAGGGTTCCACAAATCCCCATTTCAATATTAAATGGAATTTAAACATGATGCACAAATGACTAGCTAGTCTAGGTCATACCAGACTAGGGATGTGACAGCAACATTCAAATCCGTATGTATCTTGCAAATCTCTATGTCTTCCTCCTTGACTTGATCGCGGATGGAATTGAAAAGTCTCTTGATGTGCTTGGTTCTTTTGTGAAATATGGATTCCTTTGCCAAGGAAATTGCACCAGTATTGTTACAAAAGATTTTCATTGGACCCGATGCACTAGGTATGACACATAGATCGGATATGAACTTTTTCATCCACACTCCTTCATTTGCTGCTTCCAAAGCAGCTATGTATTCCGCTTCACACGTGGATCCCGTCATGATGCTTTGCTTAGAACTGCACCAATTGACAGCTCCACCATTCAATAAAAATACGTATCCGGTTTGCGACTTAGAGTCATCCGGACCAGTGTCAAAACTTGCATCGACGTAACTGTTTACGACGAGCTCTTTGTCACCTCCATAAATAAAAAACATATCCTTAGTCCTTTTCAAGTATTTCAGGATGTTCTTGACCACTGTTCAGTGATCCACTCCTGGATTACTTTGGTGCCTTTCTGCTAAACTAATAGCAAGGCACACATCAGGTCTGGTACACAACATTGCATGCATGATATACCTATGGCCGAAGCATAGGGAATGACTTTCATTTTCCCTCTATCTTCTGCA
The DNA here is from genome assembly GCF_018294505.1 of Triticum aestivum. Lineage (NCBI taxonomy): Eukaryota > Viridiplantae > Streptophyta > Magnoliopsida > Poales > Poaceae > Triticum > Triticum aestivum. Next base: position 275,737,864 of record NC_057800.1, on the reverse strand, counting down.
GTGGTCGGGCATTGAGTCTGACTCAACTTCACACCTTATAACACATGCAAGAACACTTTCTTTGCTTGATCCATTTTAAACTTCTTCAAAACTTTATCAAGGTATGTTCTTTGTGGAAGTCCAATTAAGCGTCTTGATCTATCTCTATAGATCTTGATGCCCAATATATAAGCAGCTTCACCGAGGCCTTTCATTGAAAAATTCTTATTCAAGTATTTTTTTATGGTATTCAGAAATTCAGTATCATTTCCAATCAATAATATGTCATCCACATATAATATCAGAAATGCTACAGGAGGGAGGTGTTTAGAGTAACATAATATGTTACTGTAACATAGCGCTTCCCGAAAAAGAATGAGCATACAACCTAATAAATGAACCAATCTATGACACTATTATTATGTTACTTTGCACTATAAAGATAGTAACTTATACTAGTGTCATGCATATGATACTAGTCTAAGTTACTCCTCACTATGACCAACCTTATTGTTTGTAGAACATATTTATTGTTTGATGTTCCGTGAGCGGCCGAAGAAGCGCCAGCGCTCTCCACAGGCCCAGTCCCCACTCTCTCCCTCCTGACCCCCTCAGCTCAGCCCCCCTCTCTCCTCGAGATCTCCCACGGGCCAAGGCCAGGAGCCAACAAACGCAAGGCCACCGCCGCCTCTGCGCCTACGCAGTCGCCGTTCTGCGATCTTGCCCGCCGCCGCCCGGAGATATGGCGAAGGCGTTTTACGCGGTAGGTTTCTGGATCCGGGAGACCGGTCAGGCCCTCGACCGCCTCGGCTGTCGCCTCCAGGGGAACTACTTCTTCCACGAGCAGAGTAAGCATAAACACCTTCCCTCGCCCCTAATAATCCTACCTTTCGCCCCTCCCTCGCCGATTTCTGCAGATACTTCGGGCATCGCGTGGATTCGGTCTTCTCTGGCGGTCCCAAATGAGTGAGCATTTCGGGATTGCCGCCTAGGGTTAGGGACGGTTCAGGAAATATTACGGTCATGTGTGCCCCATTAGGTTGGGGTTGGTCTAGGGTTATCTATTCTTAGGTCATCGTGCATTCGTCGTTAATTCACATGCTAAGATTCGAATTCAAATTGAGGTGTCTTTCTACGCAGGTTGCTTCATAGTGTGCTAAAATTATGGAGGTGGACAGTTGTATGGATTATGGATCATTCTTTGGTAGAACTTGCTACTTACCCAATTGTTTATACCAATGGGATATTAACTGAAAGTCCTGAATATGTCAAATTGCTATCCGCAATATCTATTATCGTTAGGTATTTGCCATGATATTGGGATGCTATACGAATAGCTGTAGTTCTGTTAAACATTCTTGAGCTCCTTTCTGCCCCCTTTATCGTTCTAGGCCTTTTTATTTACCATACCAGGTGAGCTGAAACTCGAGGAATTCCTGTCCAAGACGGGGGTTGTGGTTGGAGTTTAATAATGTTTTTGATAATTTGTTTGTTTCAAATAACTTATATCGTTATTGGTAAGATTTACCTTTATCTTTACAGATAGTCGGTCATGGCTTTTGAGATTTTACACGATGTCAACTAAAATTTTAGAAGTTCTAGAGCTGTCGATGATGGTTTCCTCCGACGAGTTGATGCTCACTAAGATGCTTGAAGATAATTTAATAGCTCCAGTTCTGTTATCATCGCCATGGACCATCCTACTCCATTTATTGTTTGAGGTTTTACTCATTCTGTTGCAAAATGTAGGGCGTGTTTTTATCGGTTTAAGACAAGACTTTGGCCACAACAGTCACTCCATAAGTATGCAATGTTATATGATTTTTTGTACTCAAAATTATTTCCTTATAATTGTGATTTTGAATAACACAACCAAATTTTAACATACTAATTGTTCGTCAAAAGCCCCCTAGGTAGCTGGTGCTGCAGCTTGCTTGTTAGAATTATCTCTTGTCGCGATTGACTATTGCCCCGACCAGGGATCGCCATTTACATCTGTCTTTGATTCAAATACTCCCTCCGTTCCTAAATATTTGTCTTTTTAGAGATTTCAAATGGACTACCACATACGGATGTATATAGACATATTTTAGAGTGTAGATTCACTCATTTTGCTCCGTATGTAGTCACTTGTTCAAATATCTAGAAAGACAAATATTTAGGAACGGAGGGAGTAGAAATTAACACTGGTAGTTTGCTTTCAAAAGACTCTTAATCTCCTGAATCTACAATACTCTAGTATGCAAGCAATTGTACCCTTAAATTATTAACTCTTTGAGTAAATTGCACAATAAACGTAGCATTTAAGTTTTCCTTCCGCATGACACAATATCTTTGGCAATCTAGTATTGGATCTGACTTGCTTACAGCCCCCACTCGCAGCCATGTCTCAAAATGCTGGCTGGCCGTGGACTGTGGTGGTATCTGATGTGCCTCGTTGGAGTAGTCTCTCTGTTGCACAGCAGACCCCAAGACACACTGTTCAATCTTAGCCTCTCAGGCTGCGCCAATCTCCCATGTCAACACTGTTGCCACCGTATCAGCCCAGAATCGTGCCTGTAGCTAGTTCTGCTCTGTCAGTAAGCTGGCCTACGCAGACAGTTTGTTTAGGTGATATAAAGCGCTTTCCTTTGGCAGAGGATTGGCTGATTGTGGATGTATTTCTTAGAGGTTTTGTTTTATACAAATGAGTTCGGTATACATGGTGAATTGTGCAATTTGCTCCAGTACTGTACCCGCTGCTCCCGAGAGTGACACAAATATGACTGGACACTTTTTGGTTCTGCACATTTCTCCCTAATCGATCTCATTATCCTTGGATGTGCATATGTTGTGTTCACCCCTTGCTTGTATATCTGATGTTATTTTTGCTGTTTTCTGCTGGATTGTTTTTATATATTTGTAGGCTTAGTAATTCCGTGTTAGCATTTTGATTGTGCATCTCCTGAATGATATCTAAGTATGTCACATTTCAGTAAAAAAGGCATTGACATTTCACTTACATCGACTATCTTCTTTGAGCACTTAATCTCTGATCAAGCTCATGAATTTGTGTTTCCTCTTCATGTCACACTCTGGATAAAATTATCCATCTGTAAGTTTTTTCTTCATCTGCATATTAGCTTTCTGTGGCTGTGAAGTGGCAGATAACTCGGAGACACTTTTTGATTACCTGATCTTCTGCATCTTTATCTTCAGGATGCTGCTTATGTTCTGCACTGCATCTAATTATTATGGCCATGTTTTATGTTGACATATGTTATAATTCTTTGTGCTGTTGTGAGCAACTACACCTATAAAAGTGCTAACATGATTTTGTTTTGGACCTTTCCAGTTTCAAGGCATCGCACACTTATGAACATCTTTGACAAAGCCCCTCATGTTCACAAAGAGGCATTTGTCGCTCCAAGTGCATCCCTTATTGGCGATGTTGAAGTTGGGCAAGGGTCTTCAATTTGGTACGGATGCGTCTTAAGAGGTTTGTGCTCAGTGTTCCAGTGAGCATCATTTTGATCTTCTTTGCTAAATTAATGGGTGCTTCTAAATTGTGCCTGTATTCAGATTTGACTGTACCAAAATGTGTGATAGTAATCACCCCGTTGTGCTGCGTTTCTTTTCCAATAGTCTTCCGGCTCTTATCTTATGCAATTTACTTTCTAGTTCTGGTTCTATATTATTCTTGGCTAGCATATCTTTCGTTATTTGTCATTTCTATACATAAATAAATACATCATCCAAGACAAATAAGCAACAGTTCTGTGGCTAAATGCACCATGCATATCCATTTGCATTGTCTTGTTGCAGATAATGTTGAGAAGGGTGAGTTCAGTGTACATTAGTTGTAGCCTTGTAGGTGCGGTGGGCGTGCACAGTCCATGGTTTATTATTCCCTTAAATATGCAGTTGAATTTAACAAAATACCCAGCAGTATGAAGATTTGAAGAGATAGACCCCATGGATTTTAGTAACTAGATATTAGACAGAGGATTGATTCGTAGCTCCACCAGTGGGTGATCATGATCATGTCTTTCCATCTCCATGTTTTTTTTTGCCTTGCCACCTTATGCAAACGTTGACGCCTGAGTGCAGCTAGTTTTTCTTTCACTAGATCTATTTGATCCATGCTGGAATTTCTCAGTATACAAATAATTTAAATTCCCAACTTTAAGATTTGCCGTTTACTGAAAATTGCAAAAAAGGGAAACTACAAGGAGGATACGGTATGATGGCCCACCTGTCATTTGCAGTAAAACGCAGATGATCTGTTGCTGTGTTGTATTGTAAACAAGAATATCGTTTGAAGAAAAAGGAAAGAGAGGGGCTCTCAGCTTACAATGAAGAGCAAGCAAGAAATGTGATCTTTCTTGTCCCTCGACTCCCTTACAAAAGGCATGATGCAAGTCCAATTTCAGGGGTTTGTTCATTGAACAATCGTAGCAGCACGTTATCCGAGGAGGATAAATAGTGATGCTACTCTTCCTCACCAGTTCTATCAGTCCACTGCCTCTTTCTCTCCCATAACCTACAACTCTGACTGCAGTTTTGATTTTGTTCTTTGTGGTGCCTTGAAGGCGCCGCCATTGTGGTGCCTCACACGAGTTGATGATTCGGCACCGGGTTAGGTCTAGGCATGTTCATGACCCCCAGCGGCGTGCTTTCTTGGTGTTTGTATTTTGTGTGTTTTTCAATGCTTGTCTTCAGTGTGATACTCCATATTTGTGTTCCTTCATGTTGTCATGTTGCTTAGTCTAGGTCTCAAGTCTATCACTTAGGATGGATGGTGTTATATCTCTTGTAACAGATGCCAATATCCTGCAGCAACGGTGACATAATATTATTGTGTGGACACCATCGTTGTCTGTGCCTCACCATCTTTCAGATTTAGCTATTTGTTGAGCTAATGTTTTCATAAGCAGTAGAACTAATGCCATATCAATCCATGATCTTCTATGCTTCGTTATATCTACTTGTTACTACTTTCTCCAGGTTTATTATATAGCCCCCCACGTATTTTGGGTCAAACTTTGACCATATGTTTAACTAATAAAATAGAGATAAGCCCACTTTTCAATCCTCAACTAACCAGATGGTTTAAGGATCAACCCTGAACTCATTAACCGGTTACTGCATGACCTCCAACTTATCCCATCGCCCCCCTTAACCGGGCGAAAACTGTTTTTTTGCTCATGCGGCTGGTATTTACCGAGTCGACCGCCTCATCGGCATTACAATTTGCCATGTCAGCTAGCTCACTAAAGGCACCGAGTCGCGGCGCCTCACTCCCCAACCCTTCACTCTATTACCCCAACGCTAGACGGCAGACTGACGAACGGTGGCGCTACACATCCGATACATGCTACCCTCTCCACCCCCTTGCCACGGCCCCAAACCAAGAGCATGGTGGGGCTTCAACGTCGGTGTTGTCCATGCACGATGTTGAGCCGGTTCATCTCATGGCTGCTCACCCAGTATGCCATGGCGGGGTGCGCGGCGGCCAACGCGAGTCAGAAGAGGACGTCGGCAGCTGTGACTAGAACGGTGGGGAGATGGAGTAGAGCGGGACCAACAACAATGGAGAGTGGGCTTGTGGGGGGTGCTTCCCGCTCACGATTGAGCATTTCAACATGCTAAGAGGGATTAGAGGAAGCTCTTGGAGGAAGGGACCAAGAGGAAGCCCCTCTTGATTTGCGAGGCTGCGGCGGTGTCCTCGGCCGGAGAGGAAGAAGGCTAGCATGGGAGAAATTGCAGCTCGGGGAGCTCGATTGAGAGTGATCGGAGTTCGGTGGCGAAGCGTGGCATGATCGGGTTGGCTTATTTGCAGGCAGTCGTCGGTGCGCCATGGGCGGCACGCATGGTTGCATGTGGTAGGAAGCAGCGATGAGCGTTCTTAGTCTTGTTGTGGCTTAGCGATGGTTCTAGAGGCTTGGTCAAGGCTAGGAAGGCTGTGAGGACCAAGTGGAGCAAGCCAATGCTGCGGGGCTGCAACATTGATGCCGCAATGTCTCACGCAATCGAGTTGTTCGACATGCTCTCCTGAGCTTTGGAGGAGAGAAATGTCGGGGAGAAAGAGGAGCAATGGAGGGGTGTAGTTGCAGGTTCCAGGGGAGGCTGAGGGGCATACATGGCGCATGTGGTGTGCCAGCACCAGTCTTGCCACACCCAAATGCCGGTTTGGCTGGGTGTTAGTGTAACTTCTGATCCGACAGTACTCTTGGTGTTGGTTTTGAAACCCTAACTTGTAAACTCCAGTAGCCAAAGCAACGTACGTGCAAGCTAACCTCACAAGCAGCCAAGCAGGCAGCTTAATTGATAGTAGCTAGCTAGCTCGTACTTGCCGGCGACTTGTATTACACAGGATCGATTCGATCTTTGGCAGGACGTAGCGACTTCTTTCGATAGAACGAACACAAAAACGAATCGATGTGATGGCCACAGGTGCGTGTCGCACCTGTTGAATACTTTGTATTGCTTTTCTCTTCTCTAATTTTCTGGTTACAAGGAGCACCCCTGGGGTGCTTTTTATACACGTCCATAAGGGACTATGGAAATAGACTAGGACTAGGAATCCTAATACTACTAGGACTCGCACTTACTCTTTTTCCTAATCCTACGTGTACTGAGGCAACGTGGTTAACTTCTACATTCACCTCCTTAACCTTGTTGCTTGACTGCATCTCATGTACTCCGACTTTGTTCCTCATCTCGGTGAACTTCTGTCGACCAAGGGACTTCGTGAGAATGTCGGCAAGCTGCTCCTTCGTGTTCACGTGCTGGACTTCGATCATCCCTTCCTCAATGCACTCCCGGATATGGTGGAACCGGGTATCTATGTGCTTGCTCCTCTCGTGATGAACCGGATTTTTGCACAAAGAGATTGCAGCTTGGTTGTCAATCTTCAATGACACCTTCTGCACCTCCCACTTTGCAAGATCAGCTAGGAGTCTTCTCAGCCACACTGCTTGACAAGCCGCTGTGCTTGCCGCTATGTATTCTGCCTCGCATCAAGACAACGCAACCACCTTTTGTTTCTGAGAATTCCAGCTGATAGGATTTGGGCCAAGGTAGAATATCATGCCCGTGGTGCTTTTCCGGTCATCCACATCACTTGCCATGTCACTATCTGAGTATCCATGAAGGATCAACCCTTCCTTTCCCTTTCTGTACGTGCAGCCAAGATTAATAGTGCCTTTCACATAGCGCAAGATTTGCTTGACCGCGCTCATGTGCTCGGTTGTCGGATTCTCCATGAAACGACTCACGATCCCGACTGAATAAGCCAAGTCAGGTCGGGTATGCACCAAATATCTTAGGCTGCCCACAACGCTTCGATACATTGTGGTGTCCACTGGCGGATTTGAGCTACGCTTGCTCAACTTGTGGCGTTGGTCCATTGGAGCTTGTGTCTTGTAGCAATCTGTCATGCCACACTTGTCCAATAACTTGACCGCATAAGCCGATTGACATAGGGAAATCTCCCCGGAGCTTTGCTTCACTTCGATGCCCAAGTAATAGCTGAGTAATCCCAAATCGCTCATGCTAAACTTCTTCTTCTTCATGCCTTGAAACGTTCAATTTCTTGCGCGCTATCTCCGGTGATAATCAGATTGTCGACATAAACTCCAACTAGCAGGTTTGATCCTTTGGAGTTCTTTGTATAGACGGCGTGCTCGAGGGGGCATCTCTTGAACCCGAGCGAGATCAAACTTCGGTCTAACTTTGCGTTCCAAGCTCTTGGGGCTTGCTTCAACCCGTAAAGTGCCTTCTTGAGCTTGTAAACTTTCGCTTCTTCGCCTTTCTTCTCGTAGCCGAGGGGTTGTTCCACGTACACTTCTTCTTTGCTGCCAAAGCTAGGAGCACTCTCACGGTCTCGATTCGAGCAACCGGTGCAAACACCTCCTCATAGTCAACTCCTTGATGTTGTACGTAGCCCTTTGCGACGAGTCTTGCCTTGTACTTTACAATGGCACCCTTCGTGTCCTTCTTTAACTTGTAAACCCACTTCAAACCTATGGCCTTTTGGTTTGGAGGTCGGGTTACCAAAGTCCACGTGCCATTGCTCTCGATCGCCTTCATCTCCTCATCCATGGCGTGCATCCAACTTGAACTTTTGCTCGCCTCTACGAAGTTCGCCGGCTCCTCAACTCCGAGTAAACACAAATCGGAGCACTCGAGCGTAACTGGCTTTGCGTACTTGTAGACTTTCTTGAGGGTCTTGTAGCGATGAGGCCCGGAAGAATCCGTTGTGGCTTGCGAAGGAGGCGACACAAATTGTGTCGGCGTCGATGCACTTGAGGAAGACGGTCGAGTCTCGGGCGTGGTAGATGCCGGGTCGTTGGCATCTGCGTCGTCGGCGTAGTCGTCGTGATCGTGACCATCATCTTGATTGTCATCATCACTATGCGCCTCATTGTCGATGTCGTTGTTGAGATCTCTACCTGTGTCTTGCACATCGTTGTCGCTATCACCTTGCGACCCATGCGCGTTGTCGTTTGGTGTCGGCACCATGATGATCACTACCATTGTGGTCACCTTGGTTGGGCGTCTTGCCAACCACCTGGACGTCCTCCCCTGCATCATCATCCGTTGGAAATTCAACCGTGAATATATTACCATTTGGAGCATTGTTGGCTGTTGCGCTCCAATTCCACGCTTGGTTTTCTTCAAATACGACGTTGCGTGAAATTCGTAGACGCTTGGTTCGTGGATCGTAGAAGCAGTATGCCTTGGTGCCGGAACTTCTCTCTTATCCGATGAACACCATCTTGGTGCTGCGATCGGCAAGCTTTGAGAGATGCGGCTCCGCCGTCTTCACATGCGCCACACACCCGAACGTTCGTAGATGAGACACATTCGGCTTCCATCCGTAAATTGCTTCATACGGAGTCTTGCCGATCACCGCCTTCGTTGGAGCCCGGTTGAGAAGATAGACTGCTGTCGAGACAGCTTCTCCCTAAAATGTCCCCGGCAGATTCTTGCTCTTGAGTAAGCTCCTTGCCATGTCAACGACGGTTCGATTGCGCCTTTCAACAACCCCGTTCTGCTGCGGCGTATAAGGTGCCGTGAGGAACCTCTTTATGCCAATCTTCTCGCAGTAGTCGTTGAACTCGTTCGATGTAAACTCTCCGCCGCGATCTGTCCGTAGAGCGCGAACCTTCAACTTGTGTTCCATCTCCGTTGTAGCCTTTAGCTTCTTGAATGCTTCAAACACCTCATCTTTAGATCGTAGGAGAACGACCCACATATATCTCGAGTAGTCATCTACCACAAGGAAGAAGTACTTCTTTCCTCCATGAGTTGCTGGGGTGATAGGGCCACATAGATCACCATGGAGCAGCTTGAGTGCATGACTTGCATGATAGGTAGACTGAGCAGGGAATGGCCTGCGGTGTTGTTTTCCAACGAAGCACCCATCACATACTCGATCAACATGGTCGATAAACGGCATCCCAGATACCATCTCCATCTTCGACATCTTCTTCAAGGCGTAGAAGTTAACGTGTCCAAATCTAGCATGCCATATCCATGAATCGTCATCACTCTTGGCGAGCCAACACTCTGGTTGAGATTGATCAAGGTTGAGGATATAGAGCCTGTTCCGTGTGCGATTAACACGGGTTAGCACGTTTCGGAGGTTGTCGAAGATCGTCAACACTCCGTTCTCAATATCCACCTTGCATCCATTCTCGTCAAGTTTCCCGACAGAGATGATGTTGTTGCGAAGCCGTGGGATGTAGTACACTCCGGTGAGTATGCGATGTTCTCCTATGAGACCCTCGAAGAGGACAGAACCTTGCCCGCAAATCTCCACATTTGAACCATCACCGAACTTGACCGAGCCTTGAACATCATATTCCAGCTCGAGAAACTTCTCCTTGCACCCCGTCATGTGGTTACTGGCACCTGTGTCTAGATACCACGACATGTTCCGACTCCCGGATAACTTTGGTGTTACCTTTTTCTCATGAAGTAAGCACCTTCCGGTTTGGCTTCGCAACTGCTGTTTGGACGAGATCACAAACTTCGGCCATCAGAAGACCTGGACGTACGTCTTCCTGCTTTGCCAAATTTGCCTTGATCTCCCGCTTGTTAGGCTCCGGACAATCCTTCGCAAAGTGACCCATCTCGTTGCAGTTATAGCACTTGACCTCGGACATATCCAAGTTCCGTGGCTTCCGCTCTTTAGATCGGTCCACCTTACCATGACTTTGTGGCTTGCCTTTTCCTTTGCCTTTTCCGGTTTGTCCGCCGCGCTTCGCGTTGTTTGAGCCTTCACCACCGTCACGCCTTCCTTTGCTACTTGGGGCCTCCCAATCTGCGCGCGAGTACATGAGTTGGTCACCACCTCCTCCTTTGCCTTTCCGACAGCCACGAGCATTCTCTTCCCATGTCCGCAAGCGTCCGATCGCCTTCATTATGGTCATGTCGTTGATGTCGTAAAGCTGCTCGAGCGTGCCGATGATGAACGTGAATTTATCAGTCACCGAACTGAAAAACTTCTCCACAATCTCGGCTTCCTCGAGCTTCGCACCAAGCGCGCAGATCTCTCCCACCAATGTAGTCAGACGCATGGCATAGTCGTTCACCGATTCAGTTTCCTCCATCTGCAACTTGTGAAATTGGCGCTTCATCACTTGTGCCCGAGCCTTCGTGACGCGATCTTCTCCAATCCTCATCTCTTTGAGTGCGTTCCATGCCTCTCTTGCTGTCTCGAACTCCGCCAATGTCATCAGCACGAAATCCGGCACAGACTGGGCTATGGCGGCCATGGCACCTTCGTCGCACTCCTGGTCGAAGTCGTCGTCCGTGATGGCCTCCCACACTCGAAGGGTTCGGAGAATGATCTTCATATTCACCGCCCACACGCCGTAGTTGGCGTCGGTGAGCATCGGGTACTGGATGGGGATATTGCGATGCGCCAGTACGTTGGCGCCGCCCGTTCCGCCACCACTAGTCGCTGACTTGCCGCCCTTCTTCACCTTGTCGCTGTTCTTGTTCGCCTTGGAACCGCCGTTGCCAGACTTGACTGACTCAGCGTCGCTGTCCGTCATCGTAGATCGTAGATCGTCGAGGCTCTAGATAACAAGTGTTGGTTTTGAAACCCTAACGCTCTGTTTGGATGTAGACATTCAAGACCTGGATATTGCATTGGCTCCAATGCCTAATATCCCAAGGCATTGGTATTGAGCTGCAATGCCACACTTTGTGTTTGGATGTTCTTGTATTGGGCACTTGGAATTCAAGGGACGGAGGAATGCCAAATCTTGTTTGGATGCGCATAGTGTAGAATTGGGCATTGTGAAATGTATGAACAATATAATAATTTCTTGTACAACAACAACAAAGCCTTTAGTCCCAAACAAGTTGGGGTAGGCTAGAGGTGAAACCCATAAGATCTCGCAACCAACTCATGGCTCTGGCACATGGATAGCAAGCTTCCACGCACCCCTGTCCATAGCTAGCTCTTTGTCGATACTCCAATCCTTCAGGTCTCTCTTAACGGACTCCTCCCATGTCAAAATCGGTCGACCCCGCCCTCTCTTGACATTCTCCGCACGCTTTAGCCGTCCGCTATGCACTGGAGCTTCTGGAGGCCTGCGCTGAATATGCCCAAACCATCTCAAACGATGTTGGACAAGCTTCTCCTCAATTGGTGCTACCCCAACTCTATCTCGTATATCATCATTCCGGACTCGATCCTTCCTCGTGTGGCCACACATCCATCTCAACATACGCATCTCCGCCACACCTAACTGTTGAACATGTCGCCTTTTAATCGGCCAACACTCCGCGCCATACAACATTGCGGGTCGAATCGCCGTCCTGTAGAACTTGCCTTTTAGCTTTTGTGGCACTCTCTTGTCACAGAGAAATTAAATCTGATCATCATGCCATACATTTGAGAGATTATTGTATTATAATACAATAAAATTGCATGCAAATAAAATACAAGAAAAATTGGCTGAAAAGTGTACATAGGCAACATGAACATATTATCATGCACTGGACAAGTTCCAACTCCTCAAAAACATGAAAAATAGGCTGAAAACTGTACATTACAGTAGTATACAGCAGCATATTATGATGAACTTGATAACACAATCAACTGTTCAAAAACATGAAAAATTAGGCTGAAAACTATATGTAACAGCCACATATCATGATGAACTTGAGAACATCAATTTGTCCAAAAACTATCATCAACAACAACATATTATGATAACCTTGCCAACAACATTACATATTATAACATGTCTCACACCATCCAGAACACATAGCAAGTCTTGTGCATAACAATGCAACTTTAGGACAAGTTTAGAAGTCTCTCACAAACTAGGAGAAATAAGAGTAGCAACACACATACATATTATCAATCAAGAGCCATTCTACTAATTCAACATCAACAACCATTCCTTCCCGATGTTCATGGGAAGCTCAAGAAGCGCTTGGTACAAGCGTTCGCTAAGGATCAACTTACCATAAGATCGCAAGATGTCACCACGAGCTAGATCAGGGATCATCTCAAGTGTCGCAAGGATTTCAGCAGGAGGTGTAACTTGAGGCAGAGGTAAAGGCTCGAGTGACTTCAAAGCATCATGAAATGAGCCTTTCATATCCCCAAGAAGGCACAGGATGGTTGTGGCACTTCAGGAGAGGCTTCATTGGGTTCCGTAGTTGGTTCTACAACAGTTTCAGCACCAGTGACAGCGCCTTCACCATTTGCATGATCTTTTGAGTATATGGTGGTGATAGCATCCCAATTCTTAATGACCCTGTTCTTGTAAAATCCTACTTTCTTGTTAGCCTGCACACACACACACACAAAAAAAAGAGAGAATTGTCAAACAAAGGTAGATCTTACATATGTACAATATAATCAAAATGTGGAAAGGATAAGTTTCTTACCACGACATATTTAAGCCACACATCTTCACTATCAATTGACAGCTTGTTATTGACCCAATCCCACCCAAATCCACTTTGAGATAGCATCTTGCTAATGGCCTCGTAGTGCTTTTCAAAGGTTTTGCACCTTGAACTGATGTTTTCCTTTGTGATGGTCACAGAGCACTTCTCACGCACATTACCTATAACAGCACTGTAGACATGGGACTTCCATCCATTCTGGGCATGATCGCCATTGTTGTGATGCTCAACAAGGACCTCGAGTAGTGCGGTGTCCATTTCATCTGTCCATGTGAGGTAATTTCTACCAATTTTTTTTCCACCTCCTTCAGCCATGGTCCTACAAGAAAATTCATGCACATAATATCCAAACACAAAGACAACATAAGGTGCATGTAAGTTGAAACACAAAGACAGCAAGGTAATGTCACACACACACACACACACACACACACACACACACATATTAATTTCATAATATGAGGCATGTACAGAATACCCAAAAGGCACACATTCCACCAAAGTCATATCAAGGTTGATCCACACATCCCACCAAAGTCATATCAACTAGCTAGCACAAAAGAGAACACCATTATCTAGTCGACCCGCACATCCTACTCCAACTCTAGTTCAGCATGTCTCACGAGGTACTCGTCAAACATGTCATTAGCTAGCTGCTCTCTAAAGTTGGTCCATGAAGTGCTGACTTGAACACTCCTAATTAAGTTAGCATCATCTAGAGGATCATCTTCGGAAGAGGATCATCCACACATCTCTAAAGCTGAACCCTCCCAGCCAGGCAAGACATACATAAATTTCATATTCCAATCAACCACACCAAGCATGTTAGTGCTGATAGCTTGCTTCCTGTTCCTATATCTCCCTTGGTCACACACGGGCACACAAACATCAACATGACACCCATCTAGCGCTCCAAGTGCATTGCCAAACCACTTCCATTTGTAATCATCAGGTGGCTGAGTAGAAGGATCAGGAAGCTTAATGAACTCCGCGGTTAGAGATAGAATCGCTGTTAATACATTGTCAAAGTGGGTACTAATAGTCCATAAGGAGCGCTTGTAAGTGCCACGCAGAATCCTCATTTTGATACCATGGCCAACTACCAACAAGAACATTGCCACCTTTTCTTCCACGAAAACATAGACACTGTCATGAAGACCAGCCCTCTCACGCAACATGGTGCATAAGTCATGGAAGTTTCTTTTAGTTAAACGCAACTGATCATAGCATGTTACTTCTGCCCCATCATACATTCCTTTTAGCAAATACTTCCGATGAATGTTCTTTTCCTCATCGTCACTAAAACTCCCTAAATCCCTTGGTGCCCTCCTCGTACTAAGATATGCTATCCCAAGAAGAAACGATTCAAAGTACAGTTTGGTCAAAACTATCCGTCTCCTTTTCTTCTTTTGTTCTCCTCGTTTATGTAAGCAACCAAGTCCATGTCAGACATGGTGCAGCTACATTACATTTCACAAATTAGACATTCATGCCTCATTCAATCACACAAGTAAATATACAAAGACATGGTACAACAAGCATTTCAAAAATTATGCTACGGCTAGCTATTAAGGACAAGTCATCAATCAGCCATACGACATAAGCAAGCAAGATACAATCAGGCATATAAGACAAGCTATCAAAAATTGTTGTAGTAATTTATGCTACAACAAGCTATCAAAATTTCAGCAAGCATTCAGTCATTTAAGACAGGGCACAACAAGCATTCACTATATTGTCAAATGCTGATTCTAGTTCTCTTCACCACATGAATGCATGGCCAAACAAAACTTATTTTTTCCTTACTGATAGCAAAAATTATCTTTGAACATACCTTCAGTTGGTCTACAGGGATGTGCCAATCCAAAACAAATAACCTGCAGCAGAGTTAATTTAAGACAGATTAGTATCTTAGTATGCAAACATATTGGGGAGGAGGGACGAACTGTGATGGGGAAGAGGGGGAGCAGCCATCAGATCTGAATGGGAGGGAGGGGAGGTCATGGGATTAGGGTTGAGTAGGAGAGGGAGAAGGACAGATGGGGGGTGGTAGATGGACGGAGCTACCGCTGGTAGGGATGGGAGAGGGACAATCCAAGGGACGGGTCGCCGGCGGCCATCGGACCTGAAAGGGCTGGGGAGATTGGGGAGGGCAGGGGGAGATGAAGCACGAGGAGAAGGCCTACCGGAGCTAGGGGAGAAGGAGGAGGAGGAGCGGGAGATGGAGGAGACCTGCCGGAGATGGGAAAGGAGGAGGACGGCGGCGGGAGATGAGCACCCACCTGCGCCGCCGCTGTTCTCCCGCGCCGCTTCTCCTGCGGCCTGTGTTCTCTGTTTTCGGGGGAGGAACGGGGAGGGTTGAAGAGGTAAGCGAGCCAGACTGGGCAATTTCAGCCGAAAACAGAGCGGGGAGGCAAGGTATTCGCGCGGGCACTCGCTAGTCTTGGCGCGCTGTGTCCAATATCAGGCTACGATGCCACGACCGAATACCCAGTGCATCCAAACGCTGGCATTCGGGAGCTACAAATGCCAAATGCCAATATTACCTCCCAATCCATACATCCAAACATAGCGTAACTTGTAAACTCCAGTAGCCAAAGCAACATATGTGCAAGCTAACCTCACAAGCAGCCAAGCAGGCAGCTTAATTGATAGTAGCTAGCTAGCTCGTACTTGCCGGCGACTTGTATTACACAGGATCGATTTGATCTTTGGTAGGACGTAGCGACTTCTTCCAATAGAACGAACACAAAAACGAATCGATGTGATGGCCACAGGTGCGTGTCGCACCTGTTGAATACTTTGTATTGCTTTTCTCTTCTCTAATTTTCTGGTTACAAGGAGCACCCCTGGGGTGCTTTTTATACACGTCCATAAGGGACTATGGAAATAGACTAGGACTAGGAATCCTAATACTACTAGGACTCGCACTTACTCTTTTTCCTAATCCTACGTGTACTGAGGCAACGTGGTTAACTTCTACACTCGGAGGGGTATGGTGGATAGCTAAATTTGTTCGGAGGGATGTACGAGTGGCAGATCGGAATGGCTACACACAAGACACAAGGATTTGCCCAGGTTCGGGCCCTCTCTGATCTCTAGCCAGCACAAGCAATACAACTCTCAGTAGACAACACAAGGATCTCATCAATGGCTCAAAAACCTTGCACGGTACATACCAAAGTATTAGTCAACACTCGAGACAACATAAAACAGCTCCTACATACACAACATAAAAAGAGCCACTAGCTATAATATAAAACAACCAATACCTTGAGGCAAAGAGACATTTTTCCAATAGCCCCTACTCATGATTGTGGCATGAGTTAACTTTCCTTTCTTTGTTCTTGTGTGCTTGCATTCTTCCCAAGCATCACTACAAACCATTGCTCTTAATTCCTTCTTAGCAACCGAACTTTGCAAAGTAACAAATGCTGAAGCAAATCTTGTCACTCCTGGTCTCACAATGTCTCTCTCTTTTGTATAAGACCTTGTCAAGGACAATGTTTTATGATGTGCATAAAGGAAAATAATCAGCTCCTTTGATTTAGTGATTCTAACACCAAACTTTTCAGACGATGTTGGACAAGCTTCTCTTCAATCGGCGCTACCCCAACTCTATCTCGTATATCATCATTCCGGACTCGGTCCTTGTGTGGCCACACATCCATCTCAACATGCACATCTCTGCCACACCTAACTGTTGAACATGTCACCTTTTAGTCAGCCAACACTCAGCGCCATACAACATAGAGGGTCAAACTGCCGTCCTATGGAACTTGCCTTTTAGCTTTTGTGGCACTCTCTTGTCATAGAGAATGCCAAAAGCTTGGTGCCACTTCATCCATCCAGCTTTGATTCGACGATTCACATCTTCATCGATATCCCCATCCTTTTGCAGCATAGACCCCAAATATCTAAAGGTGTACTTCTGAGGCACCACCTGCCCATCAAGGCTGACCTCCTCCTCCTCCTCGTGGAAGCAATTCAACATTGAATTGAAATTTTCTAGCACTGCCCATGGACAAATGGAAGTGGTGAACAAGTTTTTGGGTAATCTGATCCGTTGCATTGGTGGAGAAAGAAAGGGGCAATGGGATTTGGCTTTATCTCCTGCAGAGTTCTACAATAACTCCAAGCATAGGTCCACAGGAAGGAGGCCTTTTTCCATTGTCTAAACTAAATTTCCAACATATGTGGTGGACCTGGTGAAGCTACCATCAAGGGGAAACTCAAAATCAGCATTGTCCTTTGCTGATAATTACACTGAGTTATTTGAAGAGATTTGTGGTGTTTTGGAAGCACAAAATCAGAAATATAAACAACTTGCTGATTGCAAAAGGAGGCCAAAATCATTCCAAGTTGGTGATAAGGTGATGGTCTACCTCCGAAAAGAGAGGCTGCCTTTAGGTGTTAAAAGGGAAGCTTAGGCAGCGAAGGTATGGGTCCTTCTCTACCATGAGGAAGATAAATGATAATGCCTATGTGATAGATCTTCCAGGCGACATGGGCAGATCTTCCAAGCGACATGGGCATATCCAACACTTTCAATGTTGCGGACTTGACTCTCTACCATCCAGAAGAAGTGCTCTATGAAGATAACTCGAGGGCGAGTTCCAAACAACCCGGGGAGAATGATGAGGAACAATAGACGAGAAAAATAGAAAAAGGAAACCACATGCTAGATCTGTTTGGCTACTTCTAGATACTTCCACTCTAGTGTAGTATTTCTTCTCTACCCTACCTACTGTTTTCTAGAGTCGTCTAGTTGTGAGTAGCTATGAGTATAATGGTGAATCTTAAGTAATGTTTTCCGGAGTGTTCTAGCCATAACTAGAAGTATGTGAAGACTACCCAAAGCCCTATAAATAGAGGTCGTCACCTCTAGTTTGTACCCAGATGATGTACCCCCACTATCTATAATATATCTTGGTGTTCTTATCTAAGATCTTGGAGTAGATCTTGTGCTCTAGGAGTTCTGGATTGAACTCCTGCTGCCATATTGGCCTACATTCGCCTCTAGAATGATATCTAGCGCAACACGTTGAAGTAGTTCCTTCAACTCTAGTGCTGTACACTTTGTAGCAGCAAGGTGGAGTTGCTCCTCCACAACCTTGTGCTGCTTCACCACCATGCAACTTTTTACTTGACGTTTCACTTGACCAACATGTTGCTTCAATCTGCTTATCCTAATACTGATCTCCTTTCCACACAACCTGCATTTCACCCTCTGTAGATCATCAGGATCATACAAGACTCCAAACTTCCGCCCCATGTCATCTGAAATTTTCTTTTAAATGTTGGAGCACTTGCTGCAGTTGAAGCAACCATAGATTGCTACAAAAATGAATGTTGCATACATATCAGTACACATACCAATCTACAAGTATGTAAAATAAGAATACATCTATATGTTGTTCTACATACATATCAGTACACATGCCAATCTACAGATCTACATGCAAATAAATATATGACTTGCACATCTATATAGATTATAGAATAGCAACAGCAGCAGCAAGCCAGCAACATGGAGCATAAATCAGCAAGCTCATTTATATATGACCTGACAACATTGCCTGTACATGCAAGCAGAGCAGTGAGGAATAGCAACAACTCAATTTCTGCAGCAAACTAGCAACACCTCACAGTGGTGGGAGGCTACAAAGCATGGATACGGCAGAAACTGCCGAATTGCCGTCCTAGTACTGGGGGATACGGGGACACACGCGGATACGCCGGGATACACGTATCCCGCAGTATCCCATCTTTTCCTAATTAAAAAAAGGCGGAAAGAAATCTGGATACGGCAGATACGGTGTGGACACGGTGGGGACTCGGGAGCCAGCCTCGCCGCCGCAGCCTAGGCTTGAGGCTGCAGCCGCCTGGACTCGCTTCTCTGGTCGCCGGCTCGCCGCCGCCGTTTCCCCAAGCCCAGCTCTTCCCCCGACGAAGAACGTCCATCCAGCAGAGAGGAAGATGGCAAGGCGTTCGAGGACAAGGAAGAAGGACCGGGCAGGGAGAAAGATGGGGACTGCAGCCAGCAGCGAGGAAGAAGATATAAGTGGCGGCGCAATCTTTTTTCTGCTCTCTGCAGCTCTCAGGCGGCTGGAGGAAACAAGAAGAGAAGGGCTAAAGGAGCTGACTAGTCTAGGGTTTCAGGAACTGGACCTTATATGGGCCCTGAGTGGAGAGCTACATGGGTCTGAGTGGAGGGTTCGTATGGGACTATGGGCTGCCCCAAAGTCTTTTATCAATAGAAATGAGGCAACATATATCCAGTAATTCCTTTACAAAAAACATATATCCAGTACAAAATCTCTGATAAAAAATTATCATTAAATCTTTATTACATGCTGTTATTTTTTTCTATATATTGATATACCCTGCCGTATCCCCGAATGGCTGTTTTCGAAAAATGCCGTATCCCGTGTCCCCGTATGTGCGTATCCCCGTCTTTCCGTCCCCGTGTCCGTGCTTTTTAGGTGGGAGGAGCAGCAACATACCTTGCTGCTGGACGCCATGGACAGTGCAACGGTGGAGGTGAAGGTGACCTTCATTGGCTTTGGCTGCAGTACTGCAGCAGAGACAGCAGCGTCCGAGGTGAGGGGCAGTGCCGCCGGCTGGTTGGGTGGGGGAGGTGAGCTCGAGCTGCTGAAGGTCGGGGCGCTCGTTTGGGGTGGGGAGGAGGTGGTGGTGGTGGTGGTGGGGGGGGGGGGGTTGAGGAGCTGGCCAGCGGCTGCTTGATTTGTGAGCCGGAGAGGGGAGCTGGAGCCGCAATTTCCCTAGCCCTAATATGTGGGGCGACTGCAGATATGCACAGCAGCCCAATTAATCGCTGCTCCCTGGATTACTCGGTCTGACGGCCTGATTAATTGGCTGGGCAATAAATGCGGGGAATAGGTGTTATGTTGACCATTGATTTTGGTAGTCAATTCTATGGTCAAATTTTGACCCCAATACAAGGGGGCTTATAAACCCAGACTGAGGAAGTAGTTAATAAAGCTGCTATATGATCTGTTATCTTCCGAATCATTTCCCTCGTGCTGGTAGCTTAATAAAACACTTGAGTTCTTTACTAGAATGTCACCGTGTCTATCACTAGTTAGATGAATGCGTGTGCATCTAACTAGCAGGGGGCGGTAGCACTACAATAATTTATGTTCACAGCTACTAACACAACAACTAAGAAATTTTCAGCAGGATGACAAATCGTTAACACTTTTGGGAATTTTTAAACATGTACAAGTAAGATCTAACTAAGAATTGAAGACCATGGATAGGAATAACACTAGTTCTAGTGCTCACTGCAAGAAAGTAATGGGCGGATGAACAAAAAATCTCACATAGCACAGTCGCAGCATCTGAAAGATGGGGAGACACGCCGCAGCGATGTTTTACGGAGAATAATACCTCCCCACCTTCGTCGTAGGATACGTCTGTTCCTGTCCAGCATATGTGGCTAGTGGAGCGATGCACTTGAACCTCCGGTTTAAGTAACACCACTGTGAGCATCACATAGAAAAAATAAGAACACTGACATACCACTCTGTCGGAGGCTGCCCAGACTGTTGTACCCTACACGCTGTAGCAGCACCACCATAGGTATGCATCACCTGTCATAACTCTGCAGAGATCAGCCTAGGCACTGTGCTCTTATCTTGAGATGATAGAGGATATCGATTAGAATGGGATTGGTGAGGGAGATTAGTGCTCTCACTTATCCTCAAGGGGTCTCACAACTGAAAACTGATTAGTGCATTTTGTTCTTGCTCTTCGTTACAGGCAGTGCACTGACAGGTGTGCCTGCCGGAGAAGAAATAAGCTTTGACTGGCTGATGCAAGACACCAGTAAAGATGATTTTTACCATGAAGCAAATATTTTCATGGAATTTTGTTCTTGCGAAGAAAATGTTTTCATGGAATTGATATCTACAGCTGGAAACACCTTTTCTATTTTATGTATTGTTTACTAGTAGTTCCCAAGTTTATTTATATCCTTATGTATCATACTGTACTGTGAGTGTGTGACTTCAGTTGTTAGTCATGCTTCCTACAAGTTACTTAACATACTTGGTTACAGGTGATGCAAATAACGTTCAAGTTGGATCTGGGACCAATATACAGGATAATTCTGTTGTGCATGTGGCAAAATCTAATCTAAGTGGCAAAGTCTTTCCAACTATCATTGGCGACAATGTCACAGTAGGTAAAAATAGATTTACCTTCTGGTTCTTGTTTTAACCACTGATTTATTCCACAGCCTCACTATGTTCAATTGTTCATTATCTGCTTAGACCAAAGTCTAGTATAGTAAAATTGCTATTGATCTTTTCCGGGGTGCTACTTTTCATCAGTATCCACAAATATTTTGTTATTGGAGCCCTAATTCTATGGTAAGTAAACTGGAAACAAACATACCAGACAGATATCACTCCGCTACCTTGTTTTTGTTCCAACACAATAGTATAGATAATTTTGAAGACAAGTTTGAGCAATTGAGCAACAACATCAACAACAACAACAAAGCCTTTAATCCCAAACAAGTTGGGGTAGGCTAGAGGTGAAACCCATAAGATCTCGCGACCAATTCATGGTTCGGGCACATGGATAGCAAGCTTCCACGCACCCCTGTCCATAGCTAGTTCTTTGGTGATACTCCAATCCTTCACATCTCTCTTTACAGACTCCTCCCATGTCAAATTTGGTCTACCCCGACCTCTCTTGACATTCTCCGCATGCTTGAGCCGTCCGCTATGCACTGGAGCTTCTGGAGGCCTGCGCTAAATATGCCCAAACCATCTCAGACCATGTTGAACAAGCTTCTCTTCAATTGGTGCTACCCCATCATTCCGGACTCGATCCTTCCTCGTGTGGCCACACATCCATCTCAACATACGCATCTTCGCCACACCTAATTGCTGAACATGTCGCCTTCTAGTCGGCCAACACTCCGCGCCATACAACATTGTGGGTCGAACCGCTGTCCTGTAGAACTTGCCTTTTAGCTTTTGTGGCACTCTTTTATCATAGAGGATGCCAGAAGCTTGGCGCCACTTCATCCATCCGACTTTGATTCAATGGTTCACATCTTCATCAATACCCCCATCCTTCTGCAGCATTGACCCATATGCCCATCAAGGGTAACCTCCTCCTCCTCGCGCCTAGTAGTACCGAAACCGCACATCATGTACTCGGTTTTAGTTCTACTAAGCCTAAATCCTTTCGATTCCAAGGTTTGTCTCCATAACTCTAACTTCCTATTTACTCCCGTCTGATTATCGTCAACTAGCACCACATCATCCGCAAAGAGCATACACCATGGGATATCTCGTTGTATATCTCTTGTGACCTCATCCATCACCAAGGCAAAAAGATAAGGGCTCAAAGCTGACCCCTGATGCAGTCCTATTTTAATCGGGAAGTCATCAGTGTCGACATCATTTGTTCGAATACTTGTCACAACATTAACGTACATGTCCTTGATGAGGGTAGTGTACTTTGCTTGGACTTTGTTTGTCTCCATAGGCCTTCTCCAAGTCAATGAACACCATATGCAAGTCCTTCTTTTGTTCCCTGTATCTCTCCATAAGTTGTCGTACCAAGAAAATGGCTTCCATGGCCGACATCCCAGGCATGAAACCAAACTGATTTTTGGTCACGCTTGTCATTCTTCTTAAGTGGTGCTCAATGACTCTCTCCCATAGCTTCATTGTATGGCTCATCAACTTAATTCCACGGTAATTACTAATTAGTACAACTCCGAACACCCCCCTTCTTCTTGAAGATTGGTACTAATATACTCCATCTCCATTCTTCTGGCATCTTGTTTGCCCGGAAAATGAGGTTGGAAAGCTTGGTTAGCCATACTATCGCTATGTCCCCAAGGCCTTTTCACACCTCAATGGGGATACAATCAGGGCCCATCGCCTTGCCTCCTTTCATCCTTTTTAAAGCCTCCTTGACCTCAGATTCCTGGATTCGCCGCACAAAACGCATGCTGGTCTCATCAAAGGAGTTGTCCAGTTCAATGGTAGAACTATCATTCTCCTCATTGAACAACTTGTCGAAGTACTCCCGCCATCTATGCTTAATCTCCTCGTCCTTCACCAGGAGTTGGTCTGCTCCATCCTTAATGCATTTGACTTGGCCAACATCCCTCGTCTTCCTCTCTCGGATCTTGGCCATCTTATAGATGTCCCTTTCGCCTTCCTTCGTGCCTAACCGGCAGTAGAGGTCCTCATACGCCCGACCCCTTGCTTCACCGACAGCTCGCTTTGCGGCCTTCCTTGCCATCTTGTACTTCTCTATGTTGTCTGCACTCCTATCCAGGTACAGGCGCCTGAAACAATCTTTCTTCTCCTTAATCACCTTCTGGACATCATCATTCCACCACCAGGTATCCTTAGCTTCGCTTCTCCTTCCCCTGGACACTCCAAACTCCTCCGAGGCCACCTTACGGATGCAAGTCGCCATCTTCATCCACACATTGTTCGCATCCCCTCCTTCCTCCCAAGGGCCCTCCTTAATGACCCTTTCCTTGAACACCCGAGCTACCTCCCCCTTGAGCTTCCACCACTTTGTTCTAGCGACTTTCGCACGCTTATCCCGCTGGACACGAATCCGAAAGCGGAAGTCAGCAACCACCAGCTTATGCTGAGCGACAACACTCTCTCCAGGTATCACCTTACAATCTAGGCACGCACGCCTATCTTCTCTTCTCGAGAGGATGAAATCAATCTGGCTGGAGTGTTGGCCACTACTAAAAGTCACCAGATGTGATTCTCTCTTTTTGAAGAGGGTGTTAGCTACAATCATGTCGTAGGCTAGAGCAAAGCTTAAGACATCTTCTCCTTCTTGATTCCTGATGCCATAGCCAAAGCCCCCATGTGCCCTTCATGAGCTTTTGTGTAAAACCTTGGTAGAGTTAGCATGACATACATTTGTCAGAGGATATGCACCATCAATAAACATTTGTATTGGAAATTTAAACCAATCTGACACCAACCATTGCCTCTCATCTTGCTCACTATCTGAAATGCCAAAACCAATCTGACACCAACCAGTTATCTGCTATTTAGGACCTTCATTCTCGTGTAAAATATTCACTGATAATTCGGATAACATATATATTCCAAACTTTGTTTCGCAGGGCATAGTGCTGTATTACAAGGATGCACTGTTGAGGATGAAGCTTTTGTTGGTATGGGAGCTACCCTGTTAGATGGTGTTGTTGTGGAAAAGCATGGGATGGTTGCTGCTGGAGCCCTTGTAAGACAGAACACGAGGATCCCTTGTGGAGAGGTTGTGCTTTACTTGACCACTATTGTTTGGATTCTTATTTAGGTCATCTCAGACACGTTTGCTCATCTGGTTTTAATTAACTAACGGTTATTTATGATAAGGTATGTCTGAATCTGGATTAGCATGTGTTAAGAGAAGACCCCATTTTCTTAGATACAAAAACCCTTTTGACACTACTAGATATTGTGACATGCTTCATGATGCTTTTTTTGGGGGGTAATTGCATTTTCAGTGACTTTGATGCCATGCATTTATGCCATTTGGATGAAACAAAAAAAATGCTTCATAACTCTTGTTTGATAATCTTATCTCAGCAAGTGCTCTGTTGTTGACTATCTCTGTTCAATTTAGGTATGGGGTGGAAACCCTGCAAAATTTCTGAGGAAGCTCACAGACGAGGAGATCGCTTTTATTGCGGAATCAGCTGCCAACTATTCCAACTTAGCCAAGGCACATGCTGTTGAGAATGCTAAACCCTTGGAAAAGATTGATTTTGAGAAAGTGCTGCGCAAGAAATTTGCTCACGAGGGCGATGAACACGATTCCATGCTTAGTGTCACTCGAGAGGTCCCTCCAGAGCTGGCGCCCCCCAGTCCTACTCCTGCCCAATAAGCTTTTCTTATCACCACCTTCAGTTTGGATTCTTATATCTCTATCTGTCCAGTGAGTTTGGCAGTTTACTTTTACTTCAGTAATTTTGGGTCGAGCAATGTTCTAAAGCTGACCATGTACTTCAGTTTCTGTATTCCATATGTTCAAGATCCATGGAACAAATAGATCCATTTCGCACAAATTTACCAGTAGCATGCGCTGTGTGCATAGTTTACTCTGGCTGAAATTGCGAGATGCACTGGAGGCAGCACATGAACTGTTGGCCTGTAGTTAAATGCTTAATTGAATAAATATTTTGATAACAAAAGGTACTGAAGGATAAATTTTATTGGTGAATTGGTTGGTGTTGGATTTATGTTTGTCTGTACTCTCTTCGATCCATGTCAGTTGCCGTTGATTTAGTATAACTTTAGTACAAAGTTGGACTAAAGCAGGACAATTAATATGGATTGGAGGTAGTACAAGTATTTCTGAAACAACTGAATCTTCTGTTTCTCTTAGTTCAACTCCCTCCGTTCCAAATTACTCGTCGCAGAAATGGATGTATCTAGAACTAAAGTACATTTAGATACATCCATACCTGTGACAAGTAATACGGAACAGAGGGAGTAGTACGGTAGCGTTCCCTGGTAACGGCCGTGATGCGTTGGAATAAGGTCTTTTTAGCCTCCTTATCTTGACAATGTTTGATCCGAACGCTGGCGACTGGTCTGTTGCCTCCTTTTGGATTTCAACAGTT
The DNA here is from genome assembly GCF_018294505.1 of Triticum aestivum. Classification (NCBI taxonomy): domain Eukaryota; kingdom Viridiplantae; phylum Streptophyta; class Magnoliopsida; order Poales; family Poaceae; genus Triticum; species Triticum aestivum. The sequence goes on along the minus strand of NC_057800.1, from coordinate 275,712,306 downwards.
GGTGTGTCAATCAATGGATCTTGGTGCAGCGGCTTTGGCATCTTTCCTTGATTTTTTTTCGGTGACATGGTCCTTTTTTTCAACCCTCTTGACTGGAGGGGAATATTTTTTTTTGTGCGGGGGACTGGTGGGGAAGAATTAGCCATGCCCGTGTGGTACACTCTGCACCCTATTGATGCATTATGTTGAAGTTATCTACGTGGTAAGAGGAAGATCTATGTGTTAATTATTGGACGCCAATAACTGCGTCGGTCATGCCGCATGATCTGTCTGGTGTTTCACCAAGTCAGCCCGCACGCCTGCCGTCCTGGCAAACACTTCAACACCCGCATGTCCGGGTGACCACCTGACGGCGAATCAAGATATTGTGTACCAAAAAATCATGCGAAAAAGTAACGTGACGATAACAAGTAGACCAAAAAAATATATCTAAACTCAAAAAAACGATAAGAGCAACATGGATAATGAACTGTCAAACTTACAAATTTTGTAAAATGCAGGAACGACATGTAGAACATGGCACCAACTCACAATGGGAGTCCTGCCATCAACATCTTACGCAGGTGAGACATGAAAAATTGCTCGCATGCACAATATGTCAAAAAATATTCACAAAGTATTTGCTACATGACTGATCACTTACCAACTGAAGTTGCCATAACTTATCAACTGCATTTGCCAATCACTTGTCAAATTCATTTTCCATGTCTGATCAACTGCATTTGCCATGTTTGGTAAACTGCAGTTGCCATCTCTGATCAACTGAAATTGCCATCACCTATCAACTGCATTTACAATATCTGTTCAACTACAGTTGCCATGTCTTATCAACTGCATTTGCCATGTCTGTTCAAGCTACATTTGCCATGAATTATCAACTGCATTTCCCGTGCCTTAAAAACTATAGTTGACATCAAACTGCATTTGGCATCATGTATCAAATTCATTTGCCATGTCTGATCATCTGCATTTGCCATGTGTGGTAAACTACATTTGCCATCTCTGATCAACTGCATTTGCCATCACTTATCAACTATATTTACAAAAAATGCCTCTTCAATTGCAGTTGCCATGACTTATCAGCTGCATTTGCCATGTCTGTTTCAAACTGTATTTCCCATCAATTTTCAAATGCATTTGCCATGTCTTAACAACTATAGTTGACACGTGTGATCAAATGCATTTGCCATAGGTGAACATTGCAGTTGCCATGCATGATTAAATACACCATACATGCATGGGCAACCGTAGTTGCCTTGAGGGATCAACTGCAGTTTCCATACTGTATTAGCTATAGTTGCCATGGGGATCATATAAAGTTGCCACTCAAAGTACTGACTACACACGTTCTCGATAAAAAAATGCAGGAGCTTCAACTACACTCAGCAACGTGCCAACTACGTCTGCTACGGGTACCTCAGACCACCCATGAGGGTCGCTCCACGAGCAGGCCAACCAGCCAAGCACGAACAATGTAGACATAAGTCACTGTTACGGCTTTGTCATCGTTGCAATAACGACAACCAACAGGCCTATGTGCACCGGCACGAGCAATGTACAAATAGAAGAAACGTCACCAATACAGAAGTGAATGAGGAAAATGATGATGAAATGCAGGAAGAGGAAGAAGAGGGACAATCAGAATTCATGCAAACTCAACCACCGTACATTGGTCAGAGATTTAGTACATTTGATGATGCCAAGAAATATTACTACCTCCATTTTTGTATACAAGGCCACAAACACACATTACATGTACCAAGGCAAAAGTAAATGTGTGTTTAAGTCAATATTGCAAGCTAGGTTGTCTCTTTGTTTGTCGTGTTAATTAATGCATATTTTTCTGTCCCACCTACAACAAGGCAATGCTCTCACTCCTTTTGGTTGATTAATGAGGCACATGCAAGGGATAATTAATGTCCTCCTTTGCTAGTACGAGACAAACACCATCAATTTTGTCTCGATTAGTGTTTGTGGCCTTGCATAGTTGCAAATTGTAATTTTGATTATGGCCTTGTATATAAAAATGGAGGGAGTATCAGAGTAATGCAAAATTCAATGGCTTCACGGTAAACACGGAATACCATAGGAAACTAGAAACAACCGGGGAGTACAACAGAGGTGAGCTGAGATGCTACAAGGCGATAAAGAATAAGAAATTCAAGGCTGATGGGCCAGTCGTACCAGATCGCAGAAGAGGCGTCGTTTTGAAGACGGGATGCCGTGCCAGAATGAGGCTCAACATGGAAGGAGCTTGGTGCATTGTCAAAGAGTTTGTCGACGATCACAATTATGAGATGATTAAGACGTTTGACCTGGTAAAATTTATGAGCGCCCACTGAGGATTCAACCCCTAGGAGAAGCAGTTTATAAAATTGCTGCATGATTCCAATGTCAATACTGCAAGAATGGTCTAGATACTGTCCCTCATCCATAGCAAAGATGAAAAAATGAGTAGCTTGCCCTACCTACCAGCAGATCTCACATACCTGAAGGCAAAGTATCGCAGAGAAAGCAAGTTAGCTGACGTAGAAGACAACATTGCCTACTTCAAAGAGAAAGAGAAGGAGGATCCCTATTTCTTCTACAGAATAAGACTCGACGATGAGGACCGTGTCAAAAAGATGTACTGAGTGGATGGTGCAGCGCGGGGAGCCTACAATTTCGTGACTGCATTTCTTTCGATGCGACATATCTCATGAATATGTACAAGATGCCATGTGCTCCATTCATAGGCATAAACAACCACAACAAGTCCTTGCAATTTGGTTGCAGCCTTGTATGGAACGAAGACAATGATGGCTACATGTAGCTGTTCAAAACCTTCTTGGAGTGCATGGATGGACTTGCTCCAATGAACATAATAACGGATCAAGACTTTAGCATTGGTGGAGGCATCAAGGAAGTATTTCCCCTTGCAGTGCATAGGCACTGCATGTGGCATATTATAAGGAAGGCAGAAGAGACTCTGAGACCGTTCTTTGCTGACCGTCAAGATCTACATAAGGCATTCGAGTTGTGTGTGGACTACAACTTGACAGTGGAAGAGTTTGAATGGAGCTGGATGTCCATGATTAAAAAATACCAAGTTCAAGACAACGAAACCCTTCAAAGCCAGTGGGAGAAGCGGAAGTACTGGGTGCCATCCTTCTTTATGCACTGCTTCTATTTCTACAAACTAAGCAACACATTGAAGGTTTCAATGCTGTTTTGAAGCGTTACATGAGCCCTGGCAACTCATTGCTACAGTTTGCCAAGCAACATATAGCTTTGCAGCAAAAAATACTGGTTGCGGAGCTGCAGCAAGAAGCGAACATAACACTTAAGCAACCTAATTTCCTGACGTACAAACCGATGGAGAGGCAGATGAGCAAAATATACACAAACAAAATCTTTTTCAGGTAAGTGTATGCGCGTACAAAAGTAGTTGACGTGTATTGCAGAATGCATTCACCATCATACTTATTAAAAAAAGGGCTAGGAAAAAGCAAGAACCATGGTACATGCTATGTTTTGCAAAGTAACACAAATAACAAATATGTTTGCCATGTGTAATGGAATGTAGCTGCCATATAGATTGAACTATGTATGCATGCTGAAAATGAACTACAATTGCCAATTGGAGAACAAATCATAGTTACCCTGTGTTTTGCACTTTGTTTGCCATCTTGAATGTACTGTAGTTGCCATGTGGAATGTATTGTAATTGCCATGTGGAATGCAAGAAAATTGCCATGTAGAATAAATTATGTTTGCCATGTGAAAATTTGCTACAGTTGCCATGTTGAAACAACCATAATTGCCATGTGTACCACACTTTGTTTTCCATGTCGAGTTTACTATAATTGCCAGGTTTGACCTACTATAATATGCCATGTACAATTGCTAGTTTGACATGTGCAAAAAATGTAAGATACCAGAACAATTGCCATGTGGGTCACACTTTGCCTGCCATATAAAATGAACTACAATTGCCATGTGGAAACAACCATATTTGCCATATGTTTTACGCTTTGTTTGGCGTGTTGAATTTACTATGGTTGCCATTTGTGGCCTACTGTAAAAATATATAAAAAAGAAAGTAATGACCACAAAACATGCAGGTTCCAGGAAGAAATAAAACTGTCCTCCTCATATGCTGCTTATCAGATTAACAAATGGACATACAAGGTGTGTACTCTGAGGGAAATGTCTGATTGAGAACCAGAGGATCCAGACAAAGGAAGAAACTACTATGTGAGGGCCAACATAAAGGATGATGAGTACTATTGCGAATGCTGCAAGTATGAATGGGATGGGATCGTGTGCTACTACATACTTAGAGTTATGGATGTGCACGCGGTAAAGCATTTCCCTGCCATTTCATACGATAACGGTGGACTTGAGACGCTGACGAGGCCTTAGGGCCACACACATCGAATGCAGTCTTGGCCGTGCATGAGAACAGATGAGAGGCAACCATGGACTCCGTGAGGCACACAGTCTTGACTAAGGACTATGCTAAACTAATAGACGACACATGCAAGAGCGATGAGATGGCCAGAGTAGCAGATAAACACAAAAATGCCCTAAAAAGAGAGCTTTATGGGGTCAAACAAAGGATGGCCGAGGAGGTCTTACATAGATTCTCACGCAGTTCTAGTGCGCCTACGTCCACAAGGCCATCCTCTAAAAACTCAGAATTAGGGTCTAGAGCATCAAACACACAAACACAAGTCAGGAACCCACCACGCTCCGTCACCAAAGGGCGCCCAAAGGAGGTGAGATAAAAGTCAGGGTTAGAAACTCAAGCAAAGCACAAGAAGCCAAGGAAAGGAGGTGGGGACCCGTAGGCAACTATGGAAGCTGCTAGGTTTGTGGTTAGTGACAATTTTGCAAAGCGGACGGTGATGTGGTAGGCATGTCAACAGTATTGGTGATGTCTCACAAAAGATATTTTTTTCCATGTATCTACTACTACAACTGCCATGGGAGAGCTACTCTATTTGCATTATATGCATTCTCAAAAAAAAACAATTGCCATATACATACTACTGTTGCTACCATGTGAGAGGTATTGTATTCTCCATCAATGAATTGTAGAAAAATAGTTGCCATCTATGTAATACAGAAATTCCCGTGCGAGGGGTACCACATTTTCCATGTATGAATTACTATACTTGCTATGTGAAGTACGCAAAAACTAAAGTACGGTCATATATAGAAAATACCATGTGGTCACTAGTGTATTTGCCAAGTTGCAAAAGTTTTGCAGTTGCAATGTGGACAATATTTAGAAATTTTAATGTATAGAACACTATATTTGCCGCATGCAAGCAGTAATAGTTGCCATGTGTGTTCACCTACACTCCAAAAAAACACTTCCGTGATGCTACATGTTTGTCATAGTAGGTTACGTTTTCTGTCATGCATGTACATCCATGACGATTTTATGACAGAATCAAGATAGTCATACCTGTGCTGTCGTAGAAGTGTTCCATTACAATACTTAAATTATCATCATGGAAGTGTCCACTTCCATGATGATAATCGGTGCGTCATGGAAGTGGTTTCGTCAAGGGTAACCAACACGTGGCATCCACCGTAATGGGTCACTATTAAGCTATCAGGTCCGGTTTTGGATCCGATAACCTGATAACAACACGAACCAATGGCGATTTTCCACGTGTAAAATTCTCATTGGCCGAAGGAACCACGTGTCAGCTCTCCGCCGCGACAGATGTCAGCCGTCCAATGCACAGGAGAGCCTATGATACGTTGACATGTGGCAAGGCCCAACAGTGGCGCAGTTGGGTTAAAAGGTCAGGCCTGTCAAAATAAGTGGGCCAACCCATTACCGTTCTGCTCGCGTCTGGCCCATTCACAACCACGACCCATACAATTTACGCAAAATCGGCCTGTCAAAGGCCCATTGTAGATTTGACACCATCCCGGGCCATCGTCAGTTCGAGCCTGTTAACAACCCTATGTATTTGGGATCAATTGCGGCCCGAGTTCTTTCGGTGAGTTAGCAACCCATTAAAGAGATGGGCCAATATCCCCACAGGTACGTCTTTCGGCCTTTTCTCAGCCCATTCGGTACTTGGGTCAATTTCTAGCCCGTTTTGTCTTTCAGTCTATTAACGGCCCGCACAACAGTTGAGCCTTTGACGGTCCCACCTGACTTTGGGTCCATTAGCGGCCCACATTCTCCACGACACAATTCCAGCCTGACCCGACTTTCGGCCTGTTAAAAGTCTATGTTGTACATTGGGCCCCTTTTGGCCCAGAATGCTTTAGGCCTCTTTATGGCCCGACATGGAAATGGGCTGAGACAAAACTGATGCTTATTTTGGCACGCTAGAGGCCCGCAAGCCATCTCCATCACTGCGGCCCTATTGAGCTTTCGACCTGTTAACGACCTAGTAAGAGCCCTTTTTACGATGAGCCGACATCCGAGGACAAAATCTACTATTTCTAACGGGCCTAGTTGATTGGGCCATCTGGGCCATTATGAGCCCACATAGATTAGTATGCATTAACTAATTAGTTGACAAGCCCAATTAAGGCCCACTTCGACTACCCATGTTTGTTCGCTCGGATGGCGCGTAGGTGATGTTAGGGCGTGTTGGCCCCCGTTTAAACAATAGAATATACAAAGAATTATCCTACTCTACACCATATCCTCTAAAATACCTACACCATACAATAAAGAGATTAAAGCATAAAAACAAAGAATAATCCTACACTATACAATAAAAAATTATAACATATTATATCCACTGGGCATCATAGTTCGCCATCAGTGATAATAAAGCATACACAAACAACAAATTACATACACTGGGCAAATAAAGCTCATACATCATGGACGCACATCAACAAAACTTACCATTTGAACTATAATATCTATAGAAAATAGGATTGGCCGGATTCAAATAGCATAAATTCCAATCTGCAAAATCTCCAACTCCTTTGTGGTTACCTCAGTGTCTTGTTTCATTTTTTGACTCATGCATCTGATATCTGCACCTCCAGTCTCAATGTGTTCATTACATGTTGAGACTCATATGCACGTTGTCTTGCCACCTCTAGTTGATGCTCTAGAACATCAGCACATTCCAATTCCAATCCATAATCATATGGTAACGGCCATGCCGCACTACTCTAAGATCATTGTGTTGATGTCACTTCATCCCGAAATGTTTCTGTAAGTACACATGATTAGGGAAAAAATATAGTTACAATAGTGAAGCGAGCAAGACAAACTATCTTGTACATGGAAAAACATGACTAACAATAATGTACACATCATGAAGCATAAGCAGGTGATATTTTAATAATTATAAAAATGGTAGTATGTGCAGCCCGGGTACAAAGATCTCCTCGTAGCTCACCAACAGAGCATTGATGTTGGGGCCAAATCCAAAACACATACATGTCACAAATTTATATATATCTTGTGTATAAGTAAGCAAGCAGTTAGCCATTCTGTAGCTCATATTAACTAGGTGGAACATTGTGTGCCATGTTCCAAAAGAGTGTTAGGGAGCATAATGAACTACAGAGGGATTCACACAAACCTACTACAACAAACGAAACTATGCAATCATTAGCCTCGTATAAACATTGTAATCCTCATGCAGTAATAGTTGGTTAATAGACTTCAAAAGCTTCAGGCACACTTTGTCGGATTCAGGGTTCCACAGACCCTTGAGAGGTTTGAACACCGGGGTGCGTGCGAAGAACTCTCCCTTCCTAGTCTGCCTGCTCAATGATTCCATGGCCTAGCTCGACGAACCCAAGGGACAAGAGACACAACGGTTTATCCTGGTTCAGGCCACCTTGCGGTGTAATACCCTACTCCAGCTTTGTGGTGGATTGCCTCGAGGGGCTGAGGATGAACTAGTACAGTGGTGGAACAGCCACATGAGGTAAGGTGTTCTTGAGCTCGATGAGCTAGTGGGTGAGAGGACGATCTGAATGATCTCACTTTCTATGGTGGTGGCTAAGTCCTATTCATAGTGGCCTTGGTCCTCCTCCCAAATGTAGGTGGGATGGGATCCCACAACGACCAAATTTGAAGGGGGACAACTAGTACAAGCTATCCTGACAAAAGTAGTCTTCGCCTGCAAAAGGCTCTGGTGGTGACGCTGTGGTGGGCTCCGCGATGACCTCCGTCCTGCCGTCCTGGTGGTCTTGTTCTTGTTACACCGATATGTAAACCTTTGCTTGATTCCTCGGGACTCCGCGCCTACGCTTGCCTCCTTAGCACCAAAGAGGAAACTGGTACACTGCGCCCGCTGGCGCCCGCCTGACCTTGGTCTTCATGGCTCACGTCATGTGAACCTCGCGAGGTGCACCTTGCCTTGATATCTCCGCTCCTGGGGAGCCAGCCTAGTGAGGCCACCCCCAGGGAGGTCTTGGTGTCATCTGCCTCACGAGGCTTGGCCCCTCACGAGGGTCGTGGATTGTTGTTGCTGAAGCTGGGTCGTACAAGGCCGTCGATGGAGCCACGTCATGGGTCGCAGGCAGGAAAGTCTGGGTACCCCCGTTCCCAGGATGCCGACAGTAGCCCCCGGGCCCAAGGCGCGCTCAAACTTGGCTTTGAGGCAAAGCCAAAGGGCAAGGGCAGAGCGTCGTGGGCCCCAACCGCCTGCAGCCTTGGTCGACGCGTGGCGACTAATGGGATGTGGGTGCCTCCGCTTCCCCACGCGGCCTCGGCAACCATTTGACTTGATGATACTCTACTGCATGCAGAGAAAAATCATCATTATGTGCGATCATGGAGGCCGGCGGTTGGCCTCCTTCTGGCTATAAATGAGGGGAGGGGCGGAGCCCCCTTTGCTCATTTATGTCTTCTTGCAGTCCACTTCTTATTCCTCCCTGTCCCTCCATCTTGCTGTAGCTCTCATGGTGCCGACCAGGAGGTTCTCTGTGGCGGAAAAGGGAAAGGCCCCTCGGGAGGAGCCTGAACCACTTCCGCCGAAGAAAAGGTTCAGCCGCCCTCGCGACGTCGGGGAGAGACAGGAGGTGACGTGGGCCTAGTACGAGCGACCACCGCTTGACTTCCCGCTCCCCCTGTACGCCCGAGCATAGGGCCCCGGAGAGGGCGGCAATGCCCAACACCACTCAGGCCATGGCCACAGTGGCCAGGCTGAGGCTGCCTGGCCGGCCGGCCCGCGAACCCACGCGGAGGGCTCCTCGCGTGAGTTCGTGATATGGGCAGCAATGCCGCCACGCACTTGGATTCGGTTCCCGTGGTTCTTCGCTGAGGAGATGCCGCCGAGGGGGCCGCTTGAGTTGTGGCTGCAGCACGCGGGGTGCTGCAGCCTAGCCACGGGGGCGGAAGTCGAGGCCATCCCTCTAGGCGACATCTTCATGACCCAAGGATGGGGCGAGGTTGCCCGTGCCTGCCGCGCAGACGGGGCCCTCGCCATTCACTTCGAGTACGATGGCGCTTCCACGCTGTTCTTCAAGGTCTTCGACGAGGAAGGCCACCGCCTGGAGTGCTGCCTCGGGGGAAGCCGACAGCATGGCGCGGCAGCAGGCACTGAGCCTACTTCCGGTCCTGCCGACAGCTCCTCCAGCAGCAACGACGACTCCTGGGGGTCCAACGACTCTCCGGAGCCTAGCGAGTCTCCAGAGTCAAGCGACGACAACTACGTGCCTTCGAGCTCTCGCCGTGCCCGGAGCGTGGCAGCGGCATCCGCTCGACGTCGACGATGATCTGGATGGGGTTGGCGCCGGCCTCGCGTGGCTCACTGTTGATGATGGTGTCGATGGTGTTGCCCGTAGCCAGGACTCCTTGAAGTTTTTCTTCTTTTGTTCCCTGCGAGGAATCGAGGCAAACCCCCGCGGGGCATGTAAAAAACCTTGTAATGCTTTGGCTCTTAAGTTTATTAGTCCGAGTAAATGGTTGTAGCTGTGTGTCCCGCTTCGGCATTGTTCCACCTTTTCGTACTCGTGGTAGCTTAGCACTCTACACTGGTAGGTCCCAGTCCCCAGGCAGGCTTCGGTAGTCACTGGTATGCCAGGTCGCGATGCCATGGTCATGGCCAGGAGGTGAGCGCCCCGAGGTCCGGTAAGAGCTCCTGAGGCGTGATGCTCAAGAGGTCCCCTTTGGTGTGCAAGCAGCTCCATGGAGGCCGAAAAGGGAAGAAGCGTTGCCGGAGCGAGTTTATGAGAGTGGAGAACATCGGACGGAGAGATTCACGCCGTCATGCATGGGTGACTTATCTTTTGGCAAGCCTAAGGTGATCCCCTTGTGCGATGCCTGATTTTTGCTTTAGCGGTGGTGCTACTAGGTAGGGCTCACGCCAGCCTCCCCTTTCCTCGTTCATCTAAATGCTCTGCGTCCTCAGGTCCGGACCCTCGAGCGAGGCTCAGCCACCACTGGTATGCTAGGTCGCAATGCCGTGGTCAAGGTGTAACACCCACGATGCGGCTATATCTCCCACATGTCGGAGCACGACTTAGAGGCATAACCGCATTGTAGGTGTTACAAGTTGGTAATCAGAGCCTTGCCCGACTTAGGAGCCCCCTGCTTGATTGAATCGCTGGCGTTGTTGAGTCTAGAAAAATGTTTTGAGTCTTTTAGGATTATATATATCAGAGAGTAGGATTCTTTTTACTCCTTAGTCCCTTCGTCGCTCTGGTGAGGCCTCCTGACATAGAGTTTTAACTCTTCTCTTCTCAAATTTCACGATTTTTTTAGGATCACGCTGGTATCTTGGAATCGTTCCGATGGTTTTGTGACGAGAACATTGTTCTTGGTGCCTCCTGACATTTAGGGGTTGTGGCAGTGTCCCGGGGAGTTGAGCTCCGAGGTGTTGTCGTCACAATTTTATCGTTGCAGTTCTGGAATACCTGAGTTTCGCTGACATCGAAAATCTCCTTTATGCAGTTGTTGGTGAGATAACCTCGACGCCACCCAGTACTGGGGCGGGAGTTCGGGAGTATTGCCATAACTCGTATAACGGATGCTTTTCGACGGTTGAGGTAAATGATTTCCGAAGGTTTCTTGGTTATGTGTTGAAGGATGGATACAACTGGATGTAGGATTTGCTAGTTTTGGGTGAGATATTATGCTTCCCCTGTATCCCCAACACCCGATTGCATAACCGGAAAGTTTCGGGAGTTTCATAGGTGGGAATTCTTGTAGCTCTAGTATTTCTTCCCCATGATGCGGCTATATCTCCCACGTGTCAGAGCACGACTTAGAGGCATAACCGCATTGTAGGCATGTCGCAAGAGGGGTAATCTTTACACATCCCATGTATTGAGTAAGAAAGAGATAAAGAGTTGGCTTACAATCGGCACTTCACACAATACATAAATACAACATTACATCATCCAGAATACAATCAAGGTCCGACTACGGAACCAAAATACAAGAAGACAACCCCTAATGCTAGATCCCCGATCGCCTCGACTGGGCTCCACTACTGATCAACTGGAAACAAAACAACACAACGAACACGATCTTCAACGAGCTCCCACTTGAGCTGGGTTGCTTCACCTGCACGGGCATCATCGGCACCTGCAACTGTTTTGGAAGTATCTGTGAGTCACGGGGACTCAGCAATCTCACACCCTCGCGATCAAGACTATTTAAGCTTATGGGTTGGAAAAGGTAGTGAGGTGGAGCTGCAGCAAGCACTAGCATATATGGTGGCTAACTTACGCAAATGAGAGCGAGAAGAGAAGCAAAGCACGGTCGTGAACTAGAAGTGATCAAGAAGTGATCCTGAAACTACTTACGTTCAAACATAACTCAAGAACCGTGTTCACTTCCCGGACCCCGCCGAGAAGAGACCATCACGGCTACACACGCGGTTGATGCATTTTAAATTAAGTTAAGTGTCAAGTTCTCTACAACCGGACATTAACAAATTCCCATCTGCCCATAATCGCGGGCATGACTTTCGAAAGATCAAACCCTGCAGGGGTGTCCCAACTTAGCCCATCACAAGCTCTCACGGTCAACGAAGGATATTCCTTCTCCCAGGAAGACCCGATCAGACTCGGAATCCCGGTTACAAGACATTTCGATAATGGTAAAACAAGACCAGCAAAGCCGCCCGGATGTGCAGACAAATCCCGATAGGAGCTGCACATATCTCGTTCTCAGGGCACACCGGATGAGACAGACGTCGGGTTGGCATAGACCCTGGTTGCCCAGGGGCGCCGGACATTGCTCAGGTTGGACGAACACTTAGAGAAGCACTGGCCGGGGGGGGGGGGGTTAAAATAAAGATGACCCTCGGGCTCCGGAAACTCAAGGGAAAAAGGCTAGGTGAGGCAAATGTAAAACCAAGGTTGGGCCTTGCTGGAGGAGTTTTATTCAAAGTGAACTGTCAAGGGGTTCCCATAACACCCAACCGTGTAAGGAACACAAAATCAAGGAACATAACATCGGTATGACGGAAACTAGGGCGGCAAGAGTGGAACAAAACACCAGGCATAAGGCCGAGCCTTCCACCCTTTACCAAGTATATAGATGCATTAATTTAAAATAAGAGATATTGTGATATCCCAACGTATCCATGTTCCAACATGGAACAAACTTCATCTTCACCTGCAACTAACAATGCTATAAGAGGGGCTGAGCAAAAGCGGTAACATAGCCAAACAATGGTTTGCTAGGAAAGGTGGGTTAGAGGCTTGACATGGCAATATGGGAGGCATGATAAAGCAAGTGGCAGGTATCGCGGCATAGCAATAGAGCGAACAACTAGCCAACAAAGATAGAAGTGATTTCGAGGGTATGGTAATCTTGCCTGCAAAGTTCTCCGAGTTGACGAAAGCTTGATCCTCGTAAGCATACTCAACGGGTTCCTCGAACACGTACTCATCTCCTAGCTCTACCCAAAGCAAGAACACAAGCAAAAGGACCAACAATCAATCATGGTGCAATGCGCAAGCAACATGATGCAAAACATGGCATGATATGCGGGATGTGATATGCAATGCATATGCGTGCTCCGGAAGGAAAATATTGAACCAGGCCTCAACTTGGAAAACCAAGAGTGCCGCTGGAAAGATGAGTTGATTTTGGTTGAAATCGATATAAAGATCGCCGGAAACAGATGCACGGTTTGCAAATGGCAAGCAAAACAAGAATGGCACAATTCTGCGATAAACAACATGATGCCATCTAGAATGCAACAAGAAACTCAACTACTGCACCCCAATAGCAACAAAGCACATGGCAGTGATCTACTCAAAATGCTTGACAAAAGATGAACACTGAGCTACGGCTAAATCACACAAGAGCAGGTTCAAACAAGCATGGCAAAAGTGCAAAAGATATCAGCATCACAGACTTAGTGAAAATACTAACATGTCAGGAATTAACATTAGGAAGCAATGTTTAGAGCAAGATAACAACATTCTATAGGAACAGAACATAGCAAACAAAGTCATGTCATGAATCTACTCAAAGCATATAACAAAAGTCCCTTACTGACCATAAGCCAAAAAGGATCAGAAGATATGATGGCACCCATGTAAACATAGCAAGTTTCGTTAACATATTCAGACTTCGCAGAAAACTGGACATGGCATAAACAGAATTATGAAGGCATGTTTGCGAGCTCGATGCACTCAACACAAGGCATTGCATGACAAACTAAACATACTACCGGCAAGAAGACATGATCAAGAAGCTAACCATGGCAAGAACAATCTCATAGCATGCATGGATCAACTACAACAACCTTGGCAAAATTGATTAATACGTAAACAATCTGCCAGGAACATTTTATAGCAAAAGTAGCGCAAGATTGAGTCATGCTAGGGCACTCCATAAATGCAAACAGGGACATGGATGGATAGAGAATAACCATATGTCCAAATCATCCTTACTGAACATACTCAAAAGAAGCATGGATCTCTCTGTAGCAACATGAATACATGGCATAAAAATAACAGCAGAGCAAAGATTGGTGAAATTCTAAGTCCCTGAAATTAGCAATACCACGAGAGCTAATTTGCATGCTTGTGCTAGTCACCACATTGATCACAAAAAATACATGGAATACACCCCTGTAAAGATGGCATGGCATAGCCCAAAACACATGTAGGGCTCAAGCCCATATGCAGAACACAATAATCATGGCAAAAATGACAAATGCTCAAGATCTGCTAAGAATCAGCACCTAACATTTTATAGCACTCTTGCATCAACTATTAGGGCATCAAGATGGACTCAAACAAGCATGGCACAATGGAACAAAATGAAGAGCACATCCACATGAACATTTTGATATATCATGCGCATGAAACAGAGCTACGATGATGAAGTTATGATGCGATGAACATGGCCTAAAAACATCACAGATCTGGGGACTTGGAGAAAATCAACCTCCGAAAAAGTCAACTCGGGACGGAGACGTGCGGGACGAGGAGATCCAGGACATGGGCGCGACGTTTGGTTCGGTGGCCTGGTGGATCTGGTCCACCTCCAGATCCAGCGCCGGTGAGAGCTCCGGCGAGCTCTCCGGCGAGGGGGAGGCCGGCGAGGGGTGCGGGATGACGAAGGAGCTCGGGGATGACGCGGGCCAGATCCGGCCGGACCGAGGGGCGCGCTCCAGCTAAGCTTCTGCAGGCGGCTCGACTCCGTTGGCACGAGCAGGAGCTCCGGCGAGGTTGGCGGCGCGGGGCGCGGAGGCAGGCGGCGGTGGGTGGCGCACTGTGGCGGCGGAGCACGCCGGCGGTGGGCGGCGCGTGGCTCCATGGGGCGCTGGAGCCCGCGGGAGGCGGCGGGGGAGATCCGGGGCAGCGGGCCCGTGATGGGCCGCGGCGGCCGGTGCGGCGGCGGGAGGACGGCGGGACAAGTGGCGAGGCGCGGTTGGACGCGGGCGGCGGTGAGGCTGATGTGGCACGACCCGATTGGTCGGAGTGATGTGGATGGGCGCGGCGGACATGTCCGGCGCGGCGCGGACGCGTCTTGACGCATGGAGGAGGAGGAGGTTAGGGTTCAACCGCGAATTTTTCGGGGGAGAGGACATATATATAGGTAGAGGGAGCTAGGAGAGTCCAAATAGGGTGCGGTTTTCGGCCACACGATCGTGATCAAACATCTGAGAGGAAGGAGGGGGTTTGGATGGGTTATTGGTCCACTTTGGAGGGGTGTTGGGCTGCAACACACACGAGGCCTTTACGGTTCCCCGGTTAACTGTTGGACTATCAAACAGACTCCAAATGGCACGAAACTTGACAGGCGGTCTACCGGTGGTGAACCAAAGCCACTTGGAAAATCTCAGTCCAATCTGAGAATGTTTGACACCCGCTCATGAAAAGAGGCAAAAGGGGGCGCCGAAAAACGTAGGAGTGTCGGATCGCAAAACAGACAACGGGGAAAATGCTCGGATGCATGAGACGAACACATATGCAAATGCGATGCACATGATGACATGATATGAAATGCATGACACGCAAACAAATGGCAAGGAAACAACAACGAATAACTGGAAGACACCTGGCGCAACGGTCTCGGGGTGTTACAACACTCCACCACTAGGAGAGGATCTCGACCCGAGATCTAGGATGGCACCGGAGGGAAACGGAAGAGGAAGAGAAGAGGTAAAACTAAGTTGCATCTTTGACAAACAAGTGAAACCCAAAGAACCTTGCGAGCTTGAACAACTTGGAAGAAAGAATACAACAAGGATGAACAACGTTGAAAACACTCCGTTAGAAAAGAGGAACAAGGAAGAACAAATTCGGGCAGCACTCCGGTTGAAAAGTGATATGAAACTTGATAAGATGAAAAGAACTTGAGCAGAGGGCACAACACTCCGGTTAAATGGATAAGCACGAAAAGAACACGATCCTCACCATTCAATATGATGAGAGAAAAGAGCAACATCACAATGCCTCCGGAAGAAATGAAATAATGGAATGGAATGGATGGAGGGAAATAAGATCTTGGGAGAGCACGCTTACGACAAATGCTGGAACAGAGTTGTTGGAAAAAAAACCAACAACGAAAAGGATAAGCTTGATATGGACTTATAGAAGACATCTCCAAAATTATGAGGTGACAAGTTGCCACTCACGGAAAAGGTTTGATTGGGAGCTAGAAAAAGATAGAAATCTTCTTCCACCGAGGTGATAAGGATAAAACTTGGATCATAGATAATCACCACAAAGAGCAACATTCCTTAGGGAAGGCTTTAGATGAAACATGACACAAGAAAACTCCAAAAAAGAGATTGGTGGATTAAAAATATCTCAATCTTGACAACATGGGAATCATGAAACACAAACTCAAATTGTCAAGAGTGACATAACACCACCTCAAAAGATAAGATAGGAAGAACTGCACTTTGGAATGCAAGATGAAGAATACTTAAACTCCTCAAGACAAAACATGTATTGAGCACCATGTTTATTTTAGAGTATAGCTTGGCGGATTATAGCTTCGAGAGAAATCTTGAAGAACAAATGAATAATGAGAAGAATCCTTGATGAACCACCATGTAGAGCGTCCATGAAGAACTCCGGTAATAAAAGAATAATCAAACGAAATGAAGGGTGAAAAGAATAAGGTTGAAGCCTTGCAATGATTAGATGGATCTTCATGATGAGATAAAGCGGAAAACCTGGAACTCCGAAAAAGAAAGATGAACAAATGAAATCAAGAATTTGATGAACCTCCGGAATAAGGAATTAATCACTTGGATGAAACAAGAATAAGAATTACATTATGCGTATCCTTCACCAATTAAATTGATGATGAGCAAACGGATTTGGCATACTACTTATTTTCGTAGAAAGTATTAAGATAGATATAGCGCCAACTTGAAGAGGCCTTCAACGAACCACCGGCAGGATTTGGAAACAACGAATGAATCTATATGATAACAAAGGAGAGAACTCTTGGACGAACCACCGTAAGAATTGAAAATGAATGAAGAAAAGATAAAGAACCACCGGGAAGAATTAGCAAATGAACGAAGATGCTTGAGAGAATTTAGATACAAGTGAACGAAGAGATCCCGAGCTGAATAGAGAAATATGAATGATGCACCGGTAAGATTTGGGGAACGAGAATTGAAAGCTAAGAGTGAATAATTCTGAGATCATGGGCTTCGGAGAATCAACCTGAAAAGACTCTTGAATTGCTCCGGAAGGGTGAAAATAATTCTCACAATCGAAAACAATTATGAGAGGATGGCATCAAGCTAGAACCACGAGTCTTTGGAAGAACGGGTAAGGATTTAAGAGGAACTCTTCTTCGGTCTTCAAATCCGAGAATGACGACGAGAAACACCATCAAGAATTGTTGAGATACTCCGGGATGACGAATAGAAAGGTTGAGCCAACAGTGAATTTTTTTGAAAGATCTTGGAGAAAGACATCTGACTGATGATAACTCATTCTTACGTCAAACTTTAAAAGATTTGATAATCGCTCCGGGCAAATAAGAAGAGTCAGGTAAGATCCTGGTAAAAGACCTGTGGGTTAGGGCCCGCTCAAAAGAAACACCGTTGAGCGATTTAAAAGATAGATTGCGTCGGTTGAGTTAAATGGCTTGAATAAGATAACAACCTCGAGATAGGTTTGAATGGATCTTGAATGAAAAGACAAGCCTTCTGAGGTATCTTCAGCACTCCCGAACAAATGAATAGCGAGAAGTGAATGAATATGAGGTGCACCGACATGAGAAGGTATTTGAAACGAGGAAAAAGGATATGATCAACAAAGATTGAATTGAATCCATCGGAGAAGAAAGAGAACAAAGAATGATGAACTTGTAGAGCGACCTTCACGAGAACCACCGGGTAAGAACATTGACGGAAAAGAATGGAGAGACTTCCCATCAATAAAAGGATACTTGATTAAGACATCCGATTCCTTGAAGAAAAAAGGGTTGGGTGGGCGGGAAAACAAAGGCAACTTGAGGACAGATGAAACAAACAACGTTGACGAAAAACTGAGATTGGATCTTGCAAATGTTGAAATGATTGGATCCACTTGACGAGAAGCACACCGGTTGAGAAGAAATTGAGATGGGAAACTCGAAGATCAAGAAGGATTACCCAACCCAGGCTATCAGAACAAAGCTTCGTCTCATGCTCCAAGGTCAAGTGCTCCGTATCACCGGCCGCTCTCAGAGGTTACGTGCAACAAGTGTCAGCAGAAAGGGCACTATGCGAACAAATGCTTCAACCAGAGGCGCCTTCCGCCTCCTCCTCCTGTGAGATCTGCCAGCAATGCAGTGGTCAAGCATAATCCCAAGTCTGCAAAGGTCAACATGATGAACGCAACTCAGGCAGAGGACTCTTCAGAAGTGATCATGGGTAATCTTCCTGTTAATGATATTCCTGCAAAAGTCCTTTTCGATACTAGTGCATCACATTGTTTCATTTCAAGACCACTTGCATCTAAGCATGAGTTGCTTTTCCAAGATTTTCCTAGGCAGTTATCAGTTGTCTCTCCGGGTAAATTCATGAACACAAGCTCTATGGTTCCGGATGTTTCTATCAAGACGGACGACTATAAGTTTCTGTCCTCTCCAATTGTTCTTGGTAACTCGGATATTGATCTAATTCTTGGCATGGACTGGCTTTCTAAGCACAAGGCTCAGCTTGATTGTGCTGTCAGGCAGATTCAATTTACACACTCGTTTGAGGATGTGATCATCTATGCCGCTCATGATGATACCATTCGACTATTTTCTCTCAATGAGAAGGGCGAGTTGAATGCCATCTCTCAGATTCCAGTCGTTTGTGAATATCAAGACGTCTTTCTAGAAGAGCTTCCGGGAATGCCTCCTCACCGGCCAGTTGAATTCGTCATCGATCTTGAGCCTGGCACGGAACCTGTTTGTAAACGTCCTTACAAGCTTGGACTAGAAGAGTTGAAGGAGCTGAAGAAACAACTCGATATACAAGAGCGTATGGGTCTGATCCGACCGAGTTCTTCTCCATGGGGTTGTGGTGTTCTTTTTGTCAAGAAGAAAGATGGCACGGACCGACTTTGTGTCGACTACCGCCCATTGAACAAGAAGACGATAAAGAACAAGTACCCACTTCCCAACATCAACGAGCTTTTCGAACAACTCAAAGGTGCTCAAGTTTTCTCCAAGCTTGACATTTGTATGGGCTATCGTCAGATTCGCATTCGTGAACAAGATATCCCCAAGACAACATTCAGAACAAGCTATGGTTCCTATGAATACACTATCATGTCTTTCGGCCTTGTCAATGCTCCTCCAACGTTCTCTCGCATGATGAACTTCATCTTCAACCCTTATACAAATGACTTCGTCTTGGTGTATCTCGATGATATTTTGGTCTTTTCCAAGAACAAAGAGGATCATGCCAAGCATTTGAGATTGGTACTCGACGAACTCAGAGAACATCAATTCTATGCGAAGTTTTCAAAGTGCGAGTTTTGGCTCGATGAGATTCTCTACCTTGGGCATATCATCTCCGCCAAGGGCATAGCTGTTAATCCCGAGAAGGTGTTTGCAATTGTGAATTGGGAACCGCCTCAGAATGTGAAGCAGCTCCGCAGTTTCCTTGGGCTCGCAGGCTATTGTCGAAGATTCGTTGAGAATTTCTCTAAGATTGCAAAGCCTCTTTCCAACCTCCTCCAGAAGCATATGAAGTATGTCTGGACGCCTGAATGTGACGTGGCTTTCAACACCCTCAAAGAGAAGTTAGTCACAGCTCCAGTTCTGACTCCTCCTGATGAATCCAAACCATTCGAAGTTTTCTGTGATGCTTCCCTGCAAGGTCTCGGTGCTGTGTTAATGCAAGAGAAGAAATTTGTGGCCTATACCTCTCGCCAGTTGAATCCCAATGAAAAGAACTACCCCACTCACGACCTCGAGTTGGCGGCAGTTGTCCATGCTCTTTTAACATGGAGACATCTCTTGTTGGGAAGGAAATTGGACATCTTCACTGATCATAAGAGTCTCAAGTACATCTTCACTCAACCCAACCTCAACCTCAGGTAGACTCGTTGGGTCGAGATGATTCAAGAGTATAATCCGAGTATTGAATATACTCCAGGCAAGGCCAATGTCATTGCAGACGCTTTGAGCATAAAGGCTTACTGCAACAGTTTGATTCTCAAGCCCTTCCAACCGGATCTTTGTGAAGCTTTCTGCAAAATTAATCTCCAAGTTGTCCCTCAAGGATTTCTTGCCAACCTCCAAGTCTCTCCTACTTTGGAAGATCAAATTCGTGAGGCACAACTTCTTGATGCCATGGTGAAGGTGAAGAATGGGATTGCCAAGAGCCAACCCAAGTACAAGTGCTATCGCCTTGATGACAAAGATACTCTATTCTTCGAGGATCGCATTGTTGTTCCTAAGGGTGACCTTCGTAAAGTCATTATGAACGAGGCTCACAATTCACTCCTATCTATTCATCCTGGAAGTACAAAGATGTACCATGACCTCAAGCAGTCGTATTGGTGGACCCGAATGAAGTGAGAGATTGCTCAGTTCGTGAATGAATGTGATGTCTGCAGAAGAGTGAAAGCAGAACACCAACGACCAGCTGGTCTCCTACAACCTCTTGCCATTCCAGAATGGAAGTTTGACCACATTGAGATGGACTTCGTGACTGGATTTCCCAAGTCCAAGTGTGGCAATGATGCTATCTTTGTTGTCATCGACAAGCTTACAAAAGTGGCTCATTTTCTTCCTATCAAAGAATCTATCACAACAGCTCAGTTGGCAGAGCTATATACCTCCAGGATTGTCTCCTTGCACGACATTCCACAGTTGATATCTTCAGATCATGGAAGAATTTTTACTTCTAAGTTCTGGGATTCCTTCCAGAAGGCCATGGGCACCAGCATTCGCTTTAGCACAGCCTTCCATCCGCAAACTAATGGACAAGTCGGGCGAGTTAATCAAATTCTTGAAGATATGCTCAGGGCTTGTGTCATTTCTTTCGGTATGAATTGGGAAGATTGTCTTCCATATGTCGAGTTCTCCTACAACAATAGCTTCCAAGCGAGTTCGGGCAAGGCCCCATTCGAGATTCTCTATGGCAGAAAGTGCCGTACTCCTCTTAATTGGTCAGAGACTAGTGAACGCCAACTTCTTGGCAATGACTTGATCACAGAGGCTGAAGAAATGTGCAAAGTCATTCATGAAAATCTCAAAGCCGCGTAATCACGCCAGAAGAGTTACTATGATAGCAAGCATCGTGACTTGGCTTTCGAGATCAGAGACCATGTCTACCTCCGCGTCTCTCCAATGAAAGGTACTCGTCGCTTCGGTATCAAAGGGAAGCTCGCCCCTAGATACGTGGGTCCTTTCAAGATCATTGGAAAAAGAGGCGACCTCGCCTATCAACTTGAGCTTCCATCCAACTTTGCAAACGTGCATGACGTGTTTCACGTGTCTCAGCTTCACAAGTGTTTCAAGACTCCTGACAACACCATCAACTTCGAAGAGATTGATCTCCAAGAAGACCTGTCTTATCATGAGCATCCCGTTGCTATTCTTGAAGAAACTGAGCGCAAGACTCGCAACAAGTCTATCAAATTCCTGAAAGTGAAGTGGTCACATCATTCCGACCGAGAAGCCACCTGGGAACGCGAGGACCACCTCCATTCCGAATATCCGGAGTTCTTTCAGTCCTAGATCTCGAGACGAGATCCTTTCGTAGTGGTGGAGTGTTGTAACACCCCGGATGTAACTTGCCATATTTGTATTCCAACTCTTGTCATTTTCGGCTCTAAGTTATGATATTCCCTCATGCTTGGGTTTTGCCTTCGTTTTGCATTTTGTCCATGTCATGCATTTCATATCATGTCATCATGTGCAACGCATTTGCATACGTGTTCGTCTCATGCATCCGAGCATTTTCCCCATTGTCCATTTTGCAATCCGACACTCCTACGTCCTTCGGCGCCCCCTTTTGCCTCTTTTCGTGTGCGGGTGTTAAACATTCTCGGAGTGGACCGAGATTTGCCAAGTGGCCTTGGTACACTACCGGTAGACCGCCTGTCAAGTTTCATGCCATTTGGAGTCCGTTTGATACTCCAACGGTTAACCGGGGAATCGTAAAGGCCTCGTGTGTGTTGCAGCCCAACACCCCTCCAAAGTGGCCCAAAACCCATCCAACCCCCCTCCATCCTCTCGGTTGTTCGATCACGATCACGTGGCCGAAAACCGCACTCCAATTGGACTCTCCTAGCTCCCTCTACCTATATATTTGCACCTCCCTCGAAAATTCGCGGTCAAAAACCCTACCCTAACCTCTCCCTCCGTGCCGGACACGTCCGGACGGCGCCGGACATGTCCGCCGCCGCGCCCCAGCCACTCCGGAGCCGCCACGTGGCGCGCGCGCCGGCCCGCCTGGCCCGTGGCTGACCCCCGAGGCCCGGTCGCCCCGCCGCAGACTCTCCTCCCAGGCCGCACGGTCGCCGACCCCGCGCCCGAAGCTCCGCGCTCGCCGGCCGCCAAGCTCCGCCGTCCCTCCTCACCAGCGTCGCACAGCCTCCCCGAGCTTGCCGCGAGCCGCACCGCCTCTGCTCCCGAAGCTCCGCGTGTGCCACCGCAGACCGCCGCCCGGATCCGGCCCGTCCCCGCCCAGATCCGGCGGCCCCGACCCCATCTCCCTCCACTCCGGCCTCTCCCTCCACTCCGGCGAAGATCCGGCGAAGTTCCAACGCCACCTCGGTTCGCATGCAAAAGTCAACCCTAGATCCAGAGGTTGGAATTTTGCCTAAGTCCTTTTCTGTTATATTATCTACCCCTGTTCTACATGTCATAACTCTGTCATCGTAGCTCTGTTTCGTGCGCATAATATATCAAAATGTTTATCTGGATGTGCTCTTCATTTTGTTCCATTGCACCATGCTTGTTTGAGTCCATCTTGGTGCCCAAATTGTTGATGCAAGAGTGCTTCATAATGTTAGTTCCTGTTACTTAGCAGATCTTGAGCTTTTGTCATTTTTTCCATGATTATTGTGTGCTACATATGAGCATGATCTCTACATGTGTTTTGGGTATGCCATGCCATCTTTATAGGGGTGTATGCGATGTATTTTTCTGATCAATGTGGTGACTAGCACAAGCATGCCAAGTAGCTCTCGTAATATTGCTGATTTCAGAGACTAAAAATTTCACTAAGTCTTTGCTCTGCTGTTATTTTTATGCCATGTATTCATGTTGCTACAGAGAGATCCATGCCCCTTTTGAGTATGTTCAGTTAGGATGATTTGGGCATATGGTTGTGCTCTATCCATTCATGTCCCTGTTTGCATTTATGGAGTACCTAGCATGACTCAATCTTGCTCTACTTTTGCTACATGTTCCTGGCAGATTGTTTACGTGTTAATCAATTTTGCCAAGGTTGTTGTAGTTGATCCATGCATGCTATGAGATTGTTCTTGCCATGTTTAGCTTCTTGATCATGTCTTCTTGCTGGTAGTATGCTTAGCTTGTCATGTAATGCCTTGTGTTGAGTGAATCGAGCTTGCAAAGAGGCCTTCATAACTCTGTTTTTGCCATGTCCAGTTTTCTGCTAAGTTTGAATCTGTTAATGAAACTTGCTATGTTTACATGGGTGCCATCATATTTTTTGTGCCCTTTTGGCTTATGGTCAGTAAGGGACTTTTGTTATATGCTTTTAGTAGATTCATGCCATGCCTTGTTTTGCCATGATATGTTCCTGTAGCATGTTGTTATCTTGCTCTAAACATTGCTTCTTGATGTTAATTCCTGACATGTTATTTTTCCACTAAGTCTGTGAAGCTGATATGTTTTGCACTTTTGCCATGCTTGTTTGAACCTGCTATTGTGTGATTTAGCTGTAGCTCACTGTTCATCTTTTGTCAAAAATCTTGATTAGATCACTGCCATGTGCTTTGTTGCTATGTTGGAGTGCAGTAGCTTAGTTTCTTGTTGCATTCTAGATGGCATCGTGTTGTTAATAGCAGAATTGTGCCATTCTTGTTTTGCTTGCCATTTGCAAACCATGCATCCGATTCCGGTGATCTTTATATCGATTTCGACCGAAATCAACTCATCTTTCCATAGGCACGCTTGTTTGCCAAGTGAGGCCTGGTTCAAACTTTTCCTTTCGGAGCATGCATACGCATTGCATATCACATTCCACATATCATGCCATGTTTTGTGTCATGTTGCTTGCGCATTGCACCGTGGTTGATTGTTGTCTCCTTTGCTTGTGTTCTTGCCTTGGGAAGAGCCGGGATACGAGTACATGATCGAGGAACTCGTTGAGTACGCTTACGAGGGTCAAGCTTACGTCAACTCGGAGAACTTTGCAGGCAAGATGACCATACCCTCGAAGTCACTTCTATCTTTGCTTGCTAGTTGCTCGCTCTTTTGCTATGCCGCGATACTTACCACTTGCTATATCATGCCTCCCATATTGCCATGTCAAACCTCTAACCCACCTTGTCCTAGCAAACCGTTGTTTGGCTATGTTACCGCTTTGCTCAGCCCCTCTTATAGCGTTGCTAGTTATAGGTGAAGATGGAGTTTGTTCCTTGTTGGAACATGATTATTGTATTACTTTAATGCACCCATATATTTGGTAAAGGGTGGAAGGCTCGGCCTTATGACTGGTGTTTTGTTCCACTCTTGCCGCCCTAGTTTCTGTCATACCGGTGTTATGTTCCTTGATTTTGCGTTCCTTACGCGGTTGGGTTATAATGGGAACCCCTTGACAGTTCGCCTTGAATAAAACTCCTCCAGCAAGGCCCGACCTTGGTTTTACCATTTGCCACCTAAGCCTTTTTCCCTTGGGTTCCGCGGACTCAAGGGTCATCTTTATTTTAAACCCCCGGGCCAGTGCTCCTCTGAGTGTTGGTCCAAACTAGAGCCCCTTACAGCGCCACCTCGGGGAAACTTGAGGGTTGGTTTTAGTTGTACGGATTGCTTATCCGGTGTGCCCTGAGAACGAGATATGTGCAGCTCCTATCGGGATTTGTCGGCACATTCAGGTGGCTTTGCTGGTCTTGTTTTACCATTGTCGAGATGTCTTGTAACCGGGATTCCGAGTCTGATCGGGTCATCCTGGGAGAAGGAATATCCTTCATTGACCGTGAGAGCTTGTGATGGGCTAAGTTGGGACACCCTTGCAGGGTTTTGAACTTTCGAAAGTCGTGCCCGTGATTATGGGCAGATGGGAATTTTTTAATATCCGATTGTAGAAAACTTGACACTTAACTTAATTAAAATGAATCAACAGCGTGTGTAGCCATGATGGTCTCTTTTCGGCGGAGTCCGGGAAGAGAACACGGTTTTGTGTTATGCTTGAACGTAAGTGGTTTTTTAGGATCACTTCTTGATCTTTGTAGCTTCTCGACCGTGCTTTGCTTCTCTTCTCGCTCTCATTTGTGTTAGTTAGCCACCATATATGCTAGTGCTTGCTGCAGCTCCACCTCACTACCTTTTCCTACCCATAAGCTTAAATAGTCTTGATCGCGAGGGTGTGAGATTGCTGAGTCCCCGTGACTCACAGATTACTTCCAAAACCAGATGCACGTGCCGATGATGCCAGTACTAGGGATGCGACCGAACTCAAGTGGGAGTTCGACGAGGATTCATGACGTTACTATGTTTCGTTTCCAGACGATCAGTAGTGGATCCCAGTTGGGGCGATCGGGGATCTTATGCATTTGGGGTTGTCTTTATTTTGGTTCCGTAGTCGGACCTTGATTGTATTCTGGATGATGTAATGCTATATTTATGTATTGTGTGAAGTGGCGATTGTAAGCCAACTCTTTATATCTTTCTTATTCAGTACATGGGATGTGTAAAGATTACCCCTCTTGCGACATGCCTACTATGCGACTATGCCTCTAAGTCGTGCTCTGACACGTGGGAGATATAGCCGCATCGTGGGTGTTACACAAGGCCAGGGGGTGAGGGCTGGAGAGTCAGTAGGAGCTCCTGAGTCGTGATGCTCAGGAGCCCCCCTTTAACGCACAAGCGAATCACGTAAAAAAGGGGCGGCCGACGGGGCAGCGTGTAATTAAGCTCCGGAGATTCCTGCGGGTTAGTGTGAGAGGGGAATATAACTCATAATCATGTTTTGCTGTCTTGCTGCTGATCTTTCCGCAAGAACATGAAGGCACTGAGGATCTGGTGAGGTGACGTGCGCGGAGCGGGCCGCGAGCCAGAGCTCGATCTCTCAGGTTTGTCAGCATTGTAGGGACGGACCCGAGCACAAGCGCCGTGCCAGCATGTGTTGCCCCCGTTGCAGGATGAGCTGGAGGCTGGTCAGTAACGCGGTAAACCGCGAAGGGCAACAAGCAATCAGGTGATAACATAAATCATCTCATGGAAGGAGATAACGCTAATTCTGATAGATGCAAGAACGATATATGCCGCCCGGACAGACCCACGCGGCCTGGGGATGATGCTGTTGGGTTTCGTAGTAATTTCAAAAAATTTCCTACGCTCACGCAAGATCATGGTGATGCATAGCAATGAGAGGGGAGAGTATGATCTACGTACCCTTGTAGATCGACAACGGAAGCGTTTGGTTGATGTAGTCGTACGTCTCCACGGCCCGACCGATCAAGCACCGAAATTACAGCACCTCCGAGTTCTAGCACACGTTCAGCTCGATGACGATCCCCGGACTCCGATCCAGCAAAGTGTCGGGGAAGAGTTCCGTCAGCACGACGGCGTGGTGACGATCTTGATGTACTACCGTCGCAGGGCTTCGCCTAAGCACCGCTACAATATTATCGAGGACTATGGTGGAAGGGGGCACCCGCACACGGCTAAGAATATGATCACGTGGATCAACTTATGTTCATGGGGTGCCCCTTGCCTCAGTATATAAAGGATGGAGGAGGAGGAGGCCGGCCAAGGCAATTGGTGCGGCCAGGATGTGGAGTCCTACTAGGACTCCAAGTCCTAGTAGGAGTCCACCAAGAGGGGAGGAAGGGAGAAGGAAGTAGAGGAGAAGGAAAGGTGGCCGGCCCCCTTTTCCCAAGTCCAATTCGGACCAGAGGGGAGGGGGGGCGCAGCAGCCCTTTGGCCCTTTCTTCTCTTCCCACTAAAGCCCATCAAGGCCCATTGCTTCTCCCGTAACTACCCGGTACTCCGAAAAATATCCGAATCACTCGGAACCTTTCCGATGTCCGAATATAGTCGTCCAATATATCGATCTTTACGTCTCGACCATTTCGAGACTCCTCGTCATGTCCCCGATCTCATCCGGGACTCCGAACTCCTTCGGTACATCAAAACTCATAAACTCATAATATAACTGTCATTGAAACCTTAAGCGTGCGGACCCTACGGGTTCGAGAACAATGTAGACATGACCGAGACACGTCTCCAGTCAATAACCAATAGCGGAACCTGGATGCTCATATTGGCTCCCACATATTCTACGAAGATCTTTATCGGTCAGACCGCATAACAACATACGTTGTTCCCTTTGTCATCGGTATGTTACTTGCCCGAGATTCGATCGTCGGTATCTCAATACCTAGTTCAATCTCGTTACCGGCAAGTCTCTTTACTCGTTCCGTAATACATCATCTCACAACTAACTCATTAGTTGCAATGCTTGCAAGGCTTTATGTGATGTGCATTACCGAGAGGGCCCAGAGATACCTCTCCGACAATCGGAGTGACAAATCCTAATCTCGAAATACGCCAACCCAACATGTACCTTTGGAGACACCTGTAGAGCTCCTTTATAATCACCCAGTTACGTTGTGACGTTTGGTAGCACACAAAGTGTTCCTCCGGCAAACGGGAGTTGCGTAATCTCATAGTCATAGGAACATGTATAAGTCATGAAGAAAGCAATAGCAACATACTAAACGATCGGGTGCTAAGCTAATGGAATGGGTCATGTCAATCAGATCATTCAACTAATGATGTGATCCCGTTAATCAAATGACAACTCTTTGTCCATGGTTAGGAAACATAACCATCTTTGATTAACGAGCTAGTCAAGTAGAGGCATACTAGTGACACTTTGTTTTGTCTATGTATTCACACATGTATTATGTTTCCGGTTAATACAATTCTAGCATGAATAATAAACATTTATCATGAAATAAGGAAATAAATAATAACTTTATTATTGCCTCTAGGGCATATTTCCTTCAGTCTCCCACTTGCACTAGAGTCAATAATCTAGTTCACATCGCCATATGATTTAATAGCAATAGTTCACATCACCATGTGTTTAACACCCATAGTCCACATCGATATGTGACCAACACCCAAAGGGTTTACTAGAGTCAGTAATCTAGTTCACATCGCTATGTGATTAACACCCAAAGAGTACTAAGGTGTGATCATGTTTTGCTTGTGAGATAATTTTAGTCACCGGGTCTGTTATATTCAGATCCGTAAGTATTTTGCAAATATTTATGTCAACAATGCTCTGTACGGAGCTACTCTAGCTAATTGCTCCCACTTTCAATATGTATCTAGATTGAGAC
This sequence comes from Triticum aestivum, assembly GCF_018294505.1. Lineage (NCBI taxonomy): Eukaryota > Viridiplantae > Streptophyta > Magnoliopsida > Poales > Poaceae > Triticum > Triticum aestivum. The sequence continues at coordinate 275,683,899 of NC_057800.1, read as the reverse complement.
TTAGATTCATCTAGATTAGTGTCAAAACTTGCATCGGCGTAACCCTTTACGACGAACCTTTTTTCACTTCCATAATCGAGAAACATATCCTTATTCCACTAAGGATAATTTTGACCGCTGTCCAGTGATCTACTCCTAGATCACTATTGTACTACCTTGCCAAAATCAGTGTAGGGTATACAATAGATCTGGTACATAGCATGGCATACTTTATAGAACCTATGGCTGAGGCATAGGGAATGACTTTCATTCTCTTTCTATCTTCTGTCGTGGTCGGGTTTTGAGTCTTACTCAATTTCACACCTTGTAACACAGACAAGAACTCTTTCTTTGACTGTTCTATTTTGAACTACTTCAAAATCTTGTCAAGGTATGTACTCATTGAAAAAAAACTTATCAAGCGTCTTGATCTATCTCTATAGATCTTGATGTTCAATATGTCAGCAGCTTCACCGAGGTCTTTCTTTGGAAAATTCCTTTCAAACACTCCTTTATGCTTTGCAGAATAATTCTACATTATTTCCGATCAACAATATGTCATTCACATATACTTATCAGAAATGTTGTAGTGCTCCCACTCACTTTCTTGTAAATACAGACTTCATCGCAAGTCTGTATAAAACTATATGCTTTGATCAACTTATCAAAGCGTATATTCCAACTCCGAGATGCTTGCACCAGTCCATAGATGGATCGCTGGAGCTTGCATATTTTGTTAGCACCTTTAGGATTGACAAAACCTTCTGGTTGTATCATATACAACTCTTCTTTAATAAATCATTAAGGAATGCAGTTTTGTTTATCCATTTGCCAGATTTCATAAAATGCGGCAATTGCTAACATGATTCGGACAGACTTAAGCATAGATACGAGTGAGAAACTCTCATCGTAGTCAACACCTTGAACTTGTCGAAAACCTTTTGCGACAATTCTAGCTTTGTAGATAGTAACACTACTATCAGCGTCCGTCTTCCTCTTGAAGATCCATTTGTTCTCAATTGCTTGCCGATCATCGGGCAAGTCAACCAAAGTCCATACTTTGTTCTCATACATGGATCCTATCTCAGATTTCATGGCCTCAAGCCATTTTGCGGAATCTGGGCTCACCATCGCTTCTTCATAGTTCGTAGGTTCGTCATGGTCAAGTAGCATGACCTCCAGAACAGGATTACCGTACCACTCTGGTGCGGATCTCACTCTGGTTTACCTACGAGATTCGGTAGTAACTTGATCTGAAGTTACATGATCATCATCATTAGCTTCCTCACTAATTGGTGTAGTAGTCACAGGAACAGATTTCTGTGATGAACTATTTTCCAATAAGGGAGAAGGTACAATTACCTTATCAAGTTCTACTTTCCTCCCACTCACTTCTTTCGAGAGAACCTCCTTCTCTAGAAAGGATCCATTCTTAGCAACGAATGTCTTGCCTTTGGATCTGTGATAGAAGGTGTACCCAACAGTAACCTTTTGGGTATCCTATGAAGACACACTTTTCCAATTTGGGTTTGCGCTTATCAGGATGAAACTTTTTCACATAAGCATTGCAACCCCAAACTTTAAGAAACGACAACTTTGGTTTCTTGCCAAACCACAGTTCATACGGTGTCGTCTCAACAGATTTAGATGGTGCCCTTTTAACGTGAATGCAGCTGTCTCTAATGCATAACCCCAAAACGATAGTGGTAGATTGGTAAGAGACATCATAGATTGCACTTATATCCAATAAAGTACGGTTATGATGTTCGGACACACCATTATGCTGTGGTGTTCCATGTGGCATGAGTTTGTGAAACTATTCCACATTGTTTTAATTGAAGACCAAACTCGTAACTCAAATATTTGTCTCCGCGATCAGATCGTAGAAACTTTATTTTCTTGTCACGATGATTTTCCACTTCACTCTGAAATTCTTTGAACTTTTCAAATGTTTCAGACTTATGTTTCATCAAGTAGATATACCCATATCTGCTCAAATCATCTATGAAGTTCAGAAAATAACGATACTTGCCGTGAGCCTTAACACTCATCGGACCGCATACATCAATATGTATTATTTCCAATAAGTCAGTTGCTCGCTCCGGAGAACGGAGTCTTAGTCATCTTGCCCATGAGGCATGGTTCGCAAGCATCAAGTGATTCATAATCAAGTGATTCCAAAATCCCATTAGCATGGAGTTTCTTCATGCGCTTTACACCAATATGACCTAAACGGCAGTGCTATAAATAAGTTGCACTATCATTATTAACTTTGCATCTTTTGGTTTCAATATGTGTATCACTACGATCGAGATCCAATGAACTATTTTCATTGGGTATGTAACCATATAAGGTTTTATTCATGTAAATAGAACAACAATTTATTCTCTTACTTAAATGAATAATCGTATTACAATAAACATGATCAAATCATATTCATGCTTAACGCAAACACCAAATAACACTTATTCAGGTTCAACACTAATCCCAAAAGTATAGGGAGTGTGTGATGATGATCATATCAATCTTGGAACCACTTCCAACACACATCATCACTTCACCCTTAACTAGTCTCTGTTTATTCTGCAACTCCCGTTTCGAGTTACTAATCTTAGCGACTGAACTAGTATCAAATACTGAGGGGTTGCTATAAACACTAGTAAAGCACACATCAATAACATGTATATCAAATATACTTATGTTCACTTTGCCATCCTTCTTATCTGCCAATCACTTGGGGTAGTTCCGCTTCCAGTGCCCAGTCCCTTTGCAGTAGAAACACTTAGTCTCAGGCTTAGGACCAGACTTGGGCTTCTTCACTTGAGCAGCAACTTGCTTGCTGTTCTTCTTGAAGTTCCCCTTCTTCCCTCTGCCCTTTTCTTGAAACTAGTGGTCTTGTCTACCATCAACACTTGATGTTTTTCTCGATTTCTACCTTCGTCAATTTCCGCATTACGAAGAGCTTGGGAATCGTTTCCGTTATCCCTTGCATATCATAGTTCATCACGAAGTTCTACTAACTTGGTGATGGTGACTAGAGAATTCTGTCAATCACTATCTTATCTGGAAGATTAACTCCCACTTGATTCAAGCGATTGTAGTACTCAGACAATCTGAGCACATGCTCACTAGTTGAGCGATTCTCCTCCATCTTTTAGCTATAGAACTTGTTGGAGACTTCATATCTCTCAACTCGGGTATTTGCTTGAAATATTAACTTCAACTCCTGGAACATCTCATATGCTCCATGATGTTCAAAACGTCTTTGAAGTCCCGATTCTAAGCCATTAAGCATGGTGCACTAAACTATCAAGTAGTCATCATATTGAGCTAGCCAAACGTTCATAACGTCTGCATCTGCTCCTGCAATAGGTCCGTCACCTAGCGGTGCATCAAGGACATAATTCTTCTGTGCAGCAATGAGGATAAACCTCAGATCACGGATCCAATCCGCATCATTGCTACTAACATCTTTCAACACAATTTTCTCTAGGAACATATCAAAATAAACACAGGGAAGCAACAACGCGAGCTATTGATCTACAACATAATTTGCAAAATACTACCAGGACTAAGTTCATGATAAATTTAAGTTCAATTTAATGATATTACTTAAGAACTCCCACTTAGATAGACATCCCTCTAATCCTCTAAGTGATCACGTGATCCAAATCAACTAAACCATGTCCGATCATCACGTGAGATGGAGTAGTTTCATTGGTGAACATCACTATGTTGATCATATCTACTATATGATTCACGCTCGACCTTTCGGTCTCCGTGTTCCGAGGCCATATCTGTATATGCTTGGCTCGTCAAGTATAACCTGAGTATTCCGCGTGTGCAACTATTTTGCACCCGTTGTATTTGAACGTAGAGCCTATCACACCCGATCATCACGTGGTGTCTCAGCACGAAGAACTTTCGCAACGGTGCATACTCAGGGAGAACACTTCTTGATAATTAGTGAGAGATCATCTTATAATTCTACCGTCAATCAAAGCAAGATAAGATGCATAAAAGATAAACATCATATGCAATCAATATAAGTGATATGATATGGCCATCATCATCTTGTGCTTGTGATCTCCATCCTCGAAGCACCATCGTGATCAACATCATCACCGACGCGACACCTTGATCTCCATCGTAGCATCATTGTCGTCTCGCCAATCTCATGCTTCCACGACTATCGCTACCGCTTAGTGATAAAGTAAAGCATTACAGCGCGATTGCATTGCATACAATAAAGCGACAACCATATGGCTCCTGCCAGTTGCCGATAACTCGGTTACAAAACATGATCATCTCATACAATAAAATTTAGCATCATGTCTTGACCATATCACATCACAACATGCCCTGCAAAAACAAGTTAGACGTCCTCTACTTTGTTGTTGCAAGTTTTACGTGGCTGCTACGGGCTTAAGCAAGAACCAATCTTACCTACGCATCAAAACCACAACGATAGTTTGTCAAGTTGGTGCTGTTTTAACCTTCGCAAGGACCGGGCGTAGCCACACTCGGTTCAACTAAAGTTGGAGAAACTGTCACCCGCAAGCCACCTATGTGCAAAGCACGTCGGGAGAACCGGTCTCGCGTAAGCGTACGCGTAATGTCGGTCCGGGCCGCTTCGTCCAACAATACCGCCGAACCAAAGTATGACATGCTGGTAAGCAGTATGACTTATATCGCCCACAACTCACTTGTGTTCTACTCGTGCATATAACATCAACATATAAAACCTAGGCTCGGATGCCACTGTTGGGTTTCGTAGTAATTTCAAAAAATTCCTACGCTCACGCAAGATCATGGTGATGCATAGCAACGAGAGGGGAGAGTATGATCTACGTACCCTTGTAGATCGACAACGGAAGCGTTTGGTTGATGTAGTCGTACGTCTCCACGGCCCGACCGATCAAGCACCGAAACTACGGCACCTCCGAGTTCTAGCACACGTTCAGCTCGATGACGATCCCCGGACTCCGATCCAGCAAAGTGTCGGGGAAGAGTTCCGTCAGCACGACGGCGTGGTGACGATCTTGATGTACTACCGTCGCAGGGCTTCGCCTAAGCACCGCTACAATATTATCGAGGACTATGGTGGAAGGGGGCACCGCACACGGCTAAGAATATGATCACGTGGATCAACTTGTGTTCATGGGGTGCCCCTTGCCTCAGTATATAAAGGATGGAGGAGGAGGAGGCCGGCCAAGGCAATTGGTGCGGCCAGGATGTGGAGTCCTACTAGGACTCCAAGTCCTAGTAGGAGTCCACCAAGAGGGGAGGAAGGGAGAAGGAAGTAGAGGAGAAGGAAAGGTGGCCGGCCCCCTTTTCCCTAGTCCAATTCGGACCAGAGGGGAGGGGGGCGCAGCAGCCCTTTGGCCCTTTCTTCTCTTCCCACTAAAGCCCATCAAGGCCCATTGCTTCTCCCGTAACTACCCGGTACTCCGAAAAATACCCGAATCACTCGGAACCTTTCCGATGTCCGAATATAGTCGTCCAATATATCGATCTTTACGTCTCGACCATTTCGAGACTCCTCGTCATGTCCCCGATCTCATCCGGGACTCCGAACTCCTTCGGTACATCAAAACTCATAAACTCATAATATAACTGTCATTGAAACCTTAAGCGTGCGGACCCTACGGGTTCGAGAACAATGTAGACATGACCGAGACACGTCTCCAGTCAATAACCAATAGCGGAACCTGGATGCTCATATTGGCTCCCACATATTCTACGAAGATCTTTATCGGTCAGACCGCATAACAACATACGTTGTTCCCTTTGTCATCGGTATGTTACTTGCCCGAGATTCGATCGTCGGTATCTCAATACCTAGTTCAATCTCGTTACCGGCAAGTCTCTTTACTCGTTCCGTAATACATCATCTCACAACTAACTCATTAGTTGCAATGCTTGCAAGGCTTTATGTGATGTGCATTACCGAGAGGGCCCAGAGATACCTCTCCGACAATCGGAGTGACAAATCCTAATCTCGAAATACGCCAACCCAACATGTACCTTTGGAGACACCTGTAGAGCTCCTTTATAATCACCCAGTTACGTTGTGACGTTTGGTAGCACACAAAGTGTTCCTCCGGCAAACGGGAGTTGCGTAATCTCATAGTCATAGGAACATGTATAAGTCATGAAGAAAGCAATAGCAACATACTAAACGATCGGGTGCTAAGCTAATGGAATGGGTCATGTCAATCAGATCATTCAACTAATGATGTGATCCCGTTAATCAAATGACAACTCTTTGTCCATGGTTAGGAAACATAACCATCTTTGATTAATGAGCTAGTCAAGTAGAGGCATACTAGTGACACTCTGTTTTGTCTATGTATTCACACATGTATTATGTTTCCGGTTAATACAATTCTAGCATGAATAATAAACATTTATCATGAAATAAGGAAATAAATAATAACTTTATTATTGCCTCTAGGGCATATTTCCTTCAGATGCAGCCCGAGGGGCGCCCCCAACAAAGAAAATTAAAGATGCAAAGGATATATGTCACAGGAACATGCCCATGTGACCTGGCGATAATGCTGCCCGTGGGGCGCCCCCAACTGAATAAACTAGAAAATGTCACCTGGCTCCATCACTGAAGAGATGTTGGAGTAGCTGAAGATGCATGCCGAAGAAGTCGCTCCTCACGAGCCGCCTGGGTCCTGAACCTCGGGAGGCTCTGGAGGCTCATGAAGAACCATCTCCATCTCCACCAGGACCGAGTGGTGCCTGGCCTCCTGAGCCGCCACGATGCTCCGCAGGCGTCACTGGAAGGTAACATCCGCGCTCGGCAGGCCAAAAGGCATGCAAACATAGCTGTGTGGGGGGCCCTCACCGACGTGCAATGGCCAGAAGCACTCCTGGGATGCGGCCTTGTTGATCCCTGGAATGTTGACGCAGACGTGCAACTCGTTGTCCTCGCCAGGACAAGGAGCTGCGCCAGGTGGTAGGCGGCGGTCGCCGCGGATGCCTCTCACGTCTTGAAGCTCCTCAGTCGCCTTGGTGATGAACTCCTGAGCACCTGGCACTTCATGCCTTGTGCCCTCATGAGGGAAGCGTGCGATGAAGCATGCCTCCATGTGGTGCTCGAGCGTCTCCCTCGCAACATTGGCTAAGTCAGAGGCCCTCCAGAAGAGAGCCCCCGAGACCAGCCTGAGGAGGGCGCCAGGCGCGCCTTCCTATGCATGAGAGGGAGGCACCCCGTCCGTGGGTGCAGGTCTAGCGGTGGCGTCGCTGGAGACACTGCTCTCCTGAGGCTCTTGGCGGAGCAGCTTCTTCTTCTTCTCAGGGACAGCCTCAGGAGGGTAGATGGCGCCTTCGTTGTCGGGGTCTTCAACCGCTGTGGCCTGGTAGGAACGCTCGAGGGAGCACACCGCGTCCTTCTCCTCACAGGCGATCATGATGATGTCGCGGTTCCCTGGCATCTTGAGGACATTGTAGCCATGATGGGGCACCACCATGAACTTGGCTAGGGCTGGATACCCAAGGATGGCATTGTACGGAAGGCAGATGTGTGCGACGTCGAAGTCGATGAGCTCGGTGCGGTAGTTGTCGCATTGGCCGAAGGTGACAGGGAGGCGGATCTGCCCTATCGGGGTGGTGGAGCCGTCGGTTACCCCCGAGAAAGGCTTGGTGGGCTGCAGCTGATTATATGGCACCTGGAGGTGGTCGAACGTCTTGATGGAGAGGACATTGAGCCCCGCACCGCCCTCGATGAGGGTCTTGGTGACGAGGACATTGCTGATGACGGGCGAGCAAAGCATCGGAGGGCGCCAGCAGTTGCCGCACACTTGAGTTGGTCAGACGAGCTGAAGGTGATGGTGCACTTGGACCACCTGAGCGGACGTGTGGCCTCAAGGCTGGGGAGAGCCGCATTCACCTCGCGAGCGAACTTCTTGAAGATGCGATGAGAGGCTGGGGCATGAGTGCCGCCCAAGATGCAGGCGATGGCGCGTGGCTCCTGGAAGCCCCCAGCCCCCTTGTCCTGGTGGTGGTCGTCGTTCCTTCTTGGTGGCAGTGGCAGTGGAGGGAGGCCGGCGTTGCCCTGAGGACGGTCCTCACAAGGCTGATCTCTCCAGGCGCCCTCGCGAGGCTGGCCCTGCCAGCGGTCCTCACGAGGCTGATCTCGCTACTCATGGTGGGGGCCGCGGTCGTCCCAGCGTCCTCCACTTCGACCTCCTCCGCGGTCGTAGCCTCGATCGTTGCGCTTGGGGCATCGACCGAGGCACCCGTCACGGATGGCCCTTGTTAGAAGGGATAGAGGGAGATTGGTGGAATCATTGTTCATTGTATTGCTTGAGCCTCGTGGGCATATATATAGGAGTACATGATCATCTTGGAGTACAAGGCAAGGTAGAATAATATCCTACGCTATCCTAGCTTTCCTAATAATCACAATACTCAACATCCCCCCCACAGTCACAACGGTAGCGACGCAGATGGTGAGACTGGAGATGAATCCGAAGGGAAGCCGATGGACAACCCCCACAGTTGTAATGGTTGATGCATCGCAGAGTCGTGGATGGAGTGGAAACCGATGAGGTTGCTCAAGCAAGGCGGTAGCCCTTTGTGTCGTTTGTCGAGGTAGTCGAGAGTGTAGGTGGTGTAGCCGTAGTCGAGGTAGCTGTGCGATGAACGCCGTGGTCGGTGTCGAGTCGAGGGTCGCTGGTGTCGAGGTAGTCGCCGTGGAGCCGCGGAAGAAGAGCAGCGGCGGCGGCGACCTAAGGAGGCGGCGGCGGCGACTACAGAAGGAGCACGGCGGCGGTGCTCGAAGTAGGCGAAAATGAACTCGATAGCGTGACGAAGACCAGCGCGGATGGTGACGGTCCCGCGCCAAGGGAGGTGGAGCAGCGCATATCAGGTGGAAGTCAACGCATGTGGACGGCGGTGGACCGCGTGCCACAGCGTTACGACCCAAAGGGGCGACGAAATGGTGGCGGGCTGGTCGGGGCGATGTCGGGGAAGACCTCAGGGCAGTTGCAGGGATCGTGTGCCACGCTCGCTACGGCCCGACGGGGCGACGCAGTGGCAGCGCGAGGGTCGGTGCAGCCTCAGTGACGGCCTGGAGCGGACGACTTCGGTGCGGCGGTTGACCACGGGCCGCGATACTACGGCCCGAAGGGGCGACGCAGTGGCAACACGCGATGTGGTGCAACCACGGGAACAGCCTCGGGGCGGCTACGGGGACCATGTGCCGCGACGCTACGGCCTAAAGGGGCGACGCAGCGGCAGCATGGATCGGTGCAGCCACGGGGAGAACCATGTGGCGGCGGCGCTGCGGCCCGATGGGGCGACGCAGTGGCAACCCATTGCTCAGTCGGTGGAGGGACGCGCTGAACTCGGGGACAGGGCGGTGACAGCCGGTGTAGGTCGACGAGTGGGCCCACGCGCGGATGATGATGACCCACAAGTGTAGGGGATCTATCGTAGCCTTTTCGATAAGTAAGAGTGTCGCACCCAACGAGGAGCAGAAGGAAATGATAAGCGGTTTTCAGCAAGGTATTTTCTGCAAGCACTGAAATTATCGGTAACAGATAGTTTTGTGATAAGGTAATTGGTGACGAGTAACAAGTAATAAAAGTAAATAAGGTGCAACAAGATGGCCCAATCCTTTTTGTATCAAAGGACAAGCCTGGATAAACTCTTATATAAAGCAAAGCGCTCCCGAGGACACATGGGAATTATCGTCAAGCTAGTTTTCATCACGTTCATATGATTTGCGTTCGGTTCTTTGATAATTTGATATGTGGGTGGACCGGTGCTTGGGTACTGTCCTTCCTTGGACAAGCATCCCACTTATGATTAACCCCTATTGCAAGCATCCGCAACTACAACAGAAGTATTAAGGTAAACCTAACCATAACATGAAACATATGGATCCAAATCAGCCCCTTACAAAGCAACGCATAAACTAGGGTTTATGCTTCTGTCACTCTAGCAACCCATCATCTACTTATTACTTCCCAATGCCTTCCTCTAGGACCAAACAATGGTGAAGTTTCATGTAGTCGATGTTCACATGACACCACTAGAGGAAAGACAACATACATCTCATCAAAATATCGAACGAATACCAAATTCACATGACTACTTATAGCAAGACTTCTCCCATGTCCTCAGGAACAAACGTAACTACTCAAAAATCATATTCATGTTCATAATCATAGGGGTATTAATATGCATAATGGATCTGAACATATGATCTTCCACCAAGTAAACCAACTAGCATCAACTACAAGGAGTAATCAACACTACTAGGAACCCACAGGTACCAATCTGAGTTTTGGGTACAAAGATTGGATACAAGAGATGAACTAGGGTTTGAGATGAGATGGTGCTGGTGAAGATGTTGATGGAGATTGACCCCCTCCCAATGAGAGGATCGTTGGTGATGACGATGGTGATGATTTCCCCCTCCCAGAAGGAAGTTTCCCCGACAGAACAGCTCCGCCGGAGCCCTACATTGGTTCCGCCAAGGTTCCGCCTCGTGGCGGCGGAGTTTCATCCCGTGAGCTTTCTTATGATTTTTTTTCTTGACGAAAGACTCCATATAGCCAAAGATGGGCATCAGAGGGCCACTAGGGGTCCCACGAGGCAGGGGAGCGCGCCCAGGGGGTAGGGCGCGCCCCCACCCTCGTGGACGATGGGTGGCCCCCCTCTGGTACTTCTTTCGCCCAATATTTTTTATATATTCTGAAAATAATTCCCGTGGAGTTTCAGGACCTTTGGAGATGTGCAGAATAGGTCTCTAATATTTGCTCCTTTTCCAGCCCAGAATTCCAGCTGCCGACATTCCCCCTCTTCATGTAAACCTTGTAAAATAAGAGAGAAAATGCATAAGTATTGTGACATAATGTGTAATAACAGCCCATAATGCAATAAATATCGATATAAAAGCATGATGCAAAATGGACGTATCAACTCCCCCAAGCTTAGACCTCGCTTGTCCTCAAGCGAAAGCCGGAATCGAAAAATATGTCCACATGTTTAGAGATAGAGGTGTCGATAAAATAAAATACGGACATGAGGGCATCATGATCATTCTTAGAACATCAACATATATATACATATACATATATATATATTGTCATATGATCTCTTATGCTAAAGTAACAATTCATTCACATACTCAAGTATGAATCAGAAACTTCATTGAAAACTAACAAACTATAATTTCAGTCATTGAAGCAATTGCAATTTATCATAACATAGGAAAGAGTCAATATAAGAGCTTCTCAGCAAGTCCACATACTCAACCATCATTTAGTCTTTCACAATTCCTAACACTCACGCGATATTTATGGTTAGAAGTTTTAATTGGACACAGAGAAAGATAGGGGCTTATAGTTTTTGCCTCCCAACTTTTTACCTCAAGTGTAATGTCAACAATAATAGTTCATGAAAACTCACATCCAATTAGCTATATATACCTGGATCTTTCCAACACATTGTGCTTGCCAAAGGATAAAATGTAAAAAGGAAAGGTGAAGATCACCATGACTCTTGCATGAAGTATAAGACAAGAATAAAAGATAGGCCCTTCACAGAGGGAAGCATAGGTTGTCATGTGCTTTTATGGTTGGATGCACAAAATCTTAATGCGAAAGAACATCACTTTATATTGCCACTTGTGATATGGACCTTTATTATGCAGTCCAGCACTTTTATTTCTTCCACATCACAAGATCGTATAAAGCTTATTTTCTCCGCACTAATAAATCATACATATTTAGAGCGCAAATTTTTATTGCTTGCAATGATGACAACTTACTTGAAGGATCTTACTCAATCCATAGGTAGATATGGTGGACTCTCATGGCAAAACTGGGTTTTAGGATATTTGGAAGCACAAGTAGTATCTCTACTCGGTGCAAAGAAATTGGCTAGCAAGAGAGGGAAAGGCAAGCTCAACATGTTGGATGATCCATGACAATATAATTTATCTCAGATGCAAGAAAACATAACCCATTACGTTGTCTTCCTTGTCCAACATCAACTCTTTAGCATGTCATATTTTAATGAGTGCTCACAATCATAAAATATGTCCAAGATAGTATATTTATATGTGAAAACCTCTCTTTCTTTATTACTTCCTATTAATTGCAACAATGACCAAAAGTATGTTTGTCAACTCTCAACAATTTTTATCCATCATACTCTTTATATGTGAAGTCATTACTCTCCATAAGATCCATATGATCTCTTTATTTCTTTTTATTTCTTCTATTCCCTCAAGATCATAGCAAAATAATCAAGCCCTTGACTCAACACTAATCTTTATTATATATAGCTCATAGACTCGATTACATAGAAGGATCATAGAGCAAAACTAAAAACTAGATCATACTAAAACTTTATTCTACTAGATAAGATATTACCAAAAGGATCGAACTAAGAAAAAGGTAAAGATAAAAGTGATGGTGATACGATATCGGGGCACTCCCCCAAGCTTGGCAGTTGCCAAGGGGAGTGCCCATACCCATGTGTTTATGTTTCCTTCCTCGGAGGTGGTGATGATGGAGGTGTTGATGATGTAGGCTTGTCATCCATCTTCCAAGGCATAGGCTCACCATCATAGAAGGATGATCGTGTCTCCGAGATCCTCAAATCTGCAGCCAAACTCATCCTCTTGAATCTATATTCATACTCACAGTTTTGTTTTGCAGCTGATAGATCTGGGCTTGGAGGCGCTCGATTTTCTCGTGAAGCTTGAAGATGGCCTCCCCAATGTTCTTGTCATCTAGCTTGTGGTTGTTGGTGAACTCCATGATCATTACATGATTGGAGTCGAGTCCACGTTCCACCATCTCCTGGCACTTGAAAACTTGTTGCTCCAATGCCTCGAGCCTTGTCTCCATGCTTCCGGTCCTCCTTGGTCCCTCAACACCACGGATGTGCAGCAACCCGTCACGCATCTCAATGGTTTGAGGGTGTTGCAGCACCTCTGCGAGGTAGGGGTTGATGACCTTCTCAAAGAACTTGTCCTTGGGGGCACTTGAAGATGCCATGGTGATCAAGATTTGTCAGAAAAACACCTCAAAACAAAGACAGAAGATATTTGCGTGATACGGTGGTCAAAACCTTCGGGAGATTATATAATGAGTTTTACCGAACAAAAGAAGTATCATGCAAGAAAACGGAGTCCATTGAGCACACGAGGTGCCCACGAGGCAGGGGGCGCGCCCAGGGCGGTAGGGCGCGCCCTCCACCCTCGTGGACGCCTCGTGTCCTTCCCGGACTACTTCTTATTTTCCTATTTTCTTAAATATTCCAAAACAGAGAAAAATTTCCATTAGAACTGTTTTGGAGTCGGTTTACTTACCGTACCACGTACCTATTCCTTTTCGAAGTCTGAAATGTTCTGGAAAGTGTCCCTTATGTATTTCTTCGGGGTTACGGTTTCAATAACATTAGTTTCAACATTTATGGGATTACCTGAGATATAATGTTTGATTCTTTGACCGTTCACCACCCTCGGATTTGTGCCTTCGAAGTTGTTGATTTTTATGGCATCGGAATGATAGACCTCCTCGATGATGTAAGGACCTTCCCATTTAGAGAGGAGTTTGCCTGCAAAAAATCTTAAACGCGAGTTGTATAGCAATACATAATCACCTACATTGAACTCATGATTTTGTATCCTTTTATCATGCCATCTTTTAATGTTTTCTTTAAATTGTTTGGCATTCTCATAAGCCTGGGCTCCCCATTCATCAAGTGAGCTAATGTCAAAACGCCTCTTCTCACCGGCAAGTTTGAAATCATAATTGAGCTCTTTAATGGCCCAATATGCCTTATGTTCTAGTTCAAGAGGTAAGTGACATGCCTTTCCATAAACCATTTTATACAGAGACATACCCATAGGATTTTTATATGCAGTTCTATAAGCCCATAATGCATCATCAAGTTTCTTGGACCAATTCTTTCTAGATCTATTAACAGTCTTTTACAAAATCAATTTAAGCTCCCTATTGCTCAATTCTACTTGACCACTAGACTGTGGATTATATGGAGATGCAATTCTATGATTAACATCATACTTAGCAAGCATCTTACGAAAAGCACCATGAATAAAATGTGAACCACCATCAGTCAATAGATATCTAGGGACTCCAAACCTTGGAAAAATAACTTCTTTAAGCATCTTAATAGAGGTGTTATGATCAACACTACTAGTTGGAATAGCTTCTACCCACTTAGTAACGTAATCAACAACAACTAAAATATGTGTATACCCATTAGAGGAAGGAAACGGCCCCATATAATCAAATCCCCAAACATCAAATGGTTCAATAACAAGTGAATAATTCATAGGCATTTCTTGACGTCTACTAATATTACCAATTATTTGACATTCATCACAAGACAAAACAAACTTACGGGCATCCTTGAAGAGAGTAGGCCAATAAAAACCGGATTGCAATGCCTTATGTGCAGTTCTGTCTCCAGCATGGTGTCCTCCATAAGCCTCGGAGTGGCACTTGCGTAGGATCTGTTCCTGTTCATGCTCAGGTACACAACGTCTAATAACACCATCTACCCCTTCTTTATAAAAGGTGTGGGTCATCCCAAAATTAAAGTCTTAAATCATAGAAAAACTTTTTCTTTTGCTGGTATGTGAAACTAGGTGGTATAAATTTAGCAACAATATAATTAGCATAATCAGCATACCATGGAGCAGTACGAGAAGCATTTATGACAGCTAGTTGTTCATCAGGAAAGCTATCATCAATAGGTAGTGGGTCATCAAGAACATTCTCTAGCCTAGACAAGTTGTCTACAATGAGGTTCTCAGCTCCCTTTCTATCAATAACATGCAAATCAAATTCTTGTAGCAAGAGAACCCATCTAATAAATCTAGGTTTAGCATCTTTCTTTTCCATAAGATATTTAATAGCAGCATGATCAGTGTGAACAGTTACTTTAGAATCAACAATATAAGGTCTGAACTTATCACAAGCAAATACAAATGCTAAAAATTCTTTTTTAGTAGTAGCATAATTTCTTTGAGCACTATCCAGAGTTTTACTAGCATATTGGATACCATTTAATTTCTTATCAACTCTTTGTCCTAGAACAGCCCCTACAGCATAATCACTAGCATCACACATGATTTCAAATGGTAAATTCCAATCAGGGGGCTGAACAATAGGTGCAGAAATCAAAGCTTTCTTAAGTATTTTAAATGCTTCTACACAATCATCATCAAAGACAAAAGGAACATCTTTTTGTAAGAGGTTAGTCAGAGGTCGAGAGATTTTAGAGAAGTCCTTAATGAACCTCCTATAAGAACCGACATGACTAAGGAAGCTTCTTATACCTTTAATGTCCTTGGGACACAACATATTTTCAATAGCATCAACCTTAGCTTTATCAACTTCAATACCTCTTTCAGAAATTTTATGCCCCAAGACAATACCTTCATTAACCATAAAGTGGCACTTCTCCCAATTCAATACAAGATTAGTTTCTTCACATCTTTGCAAAAGTCGATCAAGGTTGCTTAGGCAATCATCAAAAGAAGTTTTGTAAACGGAGAAATCATCCATGAAAACCTCAACAATCTTTTCAGAAAAGTCAGAGAATATAGCAGTCATACATCTTTGAAAGGTAGCAGGTGCATTACATAAACCAAAAGGCATACGTCTATAAGCAAAGGTACCGAAATGGTAAGTGAAAGTTGTCTTTTTCTTGATCCTATTTTGACACAGGTATTTGAGAGAAACCAGAATAACCATCTAGAAAGCAAAAAAGTGTATGTTTGGATAACCTTTCTAACATTTGATCAATACAAGGTAAAGGGTAATGATCCTTTTTAGTAGCTTTATTTAATTTGCAAAAATCAGTTACCATTCTGTAACCTGTAACAATTCTTTGTGGGATCAGTTCATCTTTATCATTAGGAACAAGAGTAATACCTCCTTTCTTAGGGACACAATGGATAGGACTCACCCACTGACTATTAGCAACGGGATAAATTATACCTGCCTCTAGAAGCTTTAGTATTTCTTTTCTTACCACTTCTTTCATCTTAGGATATAACCGTCGTTGGTGATCAACAACCGGTTTCGCGTCTTTCTCCAATTTTATTTGTGCTGGAAGAGAGTGGGACTAATGCCCTTAAGATCATCCTGAGTATATCCAATAGCCGGGCTATATCCCGACGTAGTTCGTATGAGTCTTGTCTGCTGTATTTGTCCCGGCCGTATTTACTCTTGGTGTATCCGACGTGACGATTATTGTCCCGTGTGGGCGCACGTGTTCGCGTCCCGTATATTGACCTTGCGATTTTTGCCTTGCTGTCCAAGATGTCTCGCAGGTCCTCTGTGTTGCCCCAGGCCTTAGTATCTTTGACTGAGTGACGAGGGGGTGCAGACTGAACTTTAGGCTGAAACGCCTCTTTGGCTCGGCCGTGTAGTGGCCGGTCAGCTGCATCGTATACTGGTGAATGAGGCTTCAACGCTTCCTCCTCAAGGTGAGGTAGCAACCTGCGTTTGGAGTAACTCTTGGACGGGCGCTCGAATTCATGCTCCTGGGCCGCAAGGACTTCGGTCCATCTGTCTGCTAGCAAGTCTTGATCAGCTTGAAGCTGTTGCTGTTTCTTCTTTAGGCTACTTGCCGTGGCCATAAGCCGGCGCTTGAAGCGATCTTGCTCGACGGGGTCCTCAAGAACGATAAACTCGTCATCGCCGAGGCCCGCCTCGTCTTCGGAGAGAGGCATGTAATTGTCCTCCTCCAGTTCTCCATCTACTGCCCGCTCTGGGGGGCTAGCTTGTTTGTCCTCTAGCTCTGCACCGTGCTGGAGGGGATTGTTGTTGTCTTTAGCGCTATCCAGAGTGTTATTATCTCCTATGCCGGTATCACTGCTCTTGCTGTGGCAGGACTTAGAGCGACGCCGCTGACGTCGGCGCTTGGGTTGCTTTTTGGAGGGGTCATCCTCCGTGTTCTCGTCGCCATTGGATTCTTTGGGGATGTCCACCATATATATATATATATATATATATATATATATATATCATATGAGGAGGTGGCGGTCTAGTGCCCTGAGGGTGGTGGATCCTGTTCGTCTCCGGCTTCGTCGTCCATACCGTCGAAGTCTTCGGAGCCAAAGTCGAGCATGTCGGTTAAGTCGCGACAGTGGCTACTAAGTGGGTGGTGGGTGGGCACCGAATTTCCTCATCGCCCATATCCCATTCTAGCCGGACATAGTTCGGCCACGGTTCTACTAACAGGGAGAGAGACCTTAATGAATTTAACACATCCCCGAAGGGTGAGTGCTGAAAGATGTCCCCGGAGGTGAACTCCATGATCGGCGCCTAGTCGGACTCGACGGGCACGAATATGAGCGGCTCAGAGTCCGTGGCCGTGGATGAATCCAGTGGTTTGGCGACACGGCTCTCGTAAGGGGTAAAGTCAGCATCCGGCTCTATCGCCACTGAGAGTGCGGCCTCCATGGCGGGGTCCATCCCTCCGCTCTCGGATGGCGCGACTTGCTCTGGATTGATGGACAGAGTAGCTGCGGACGCGATCTCCTGAATACTGTCCGACGACAGAGTTACGTCATGCTCGTCAAGACTGTACGGCGCGTCCGACATGGGCTCGAATCCGTCGAAGATCAAGTCTCCGCGGATGTCGGCCGTGTAGTTCAAGTTTCCAAATCTAACCTGATGGCCAAGGGCGTAGCTCTCAATCTGCTCCAGATGGCCAAGCGAATTGGCCCGCAGTGCGAAGCCGCCGAATATGAAGATCTGTCCGGGGAGGAAAGCCTCACCCTAGACCGCATCGCTAGCGATGATCGAAGGAGCCATCAAGCCTTATGGTGGCGACACAGTGGAACTCTCAATGAAAGCACCAATGTCGGTGTCAAAACCGGCGGATCTTGGGTAGGGGGTCCCGAACTGTGCGTCTAAGGCGGATGGTAACAGGAGGCAGGGACACGATGTTTTACCCAGGTTGGGGCCCTCTTGATAGAGGTAAAACCCTACGTCATGCTTGATTGTTCTTGATGATATGAGTATTACAAGAGTAGATCTACCACGAGATCAGAGAGGCTAAACCCTAGAAGCTAGCCTATGGTATGATTGTATGTTGTCCTACGGACTACAACCCTCCGGTTTATATAGACACCAGAGGGGGCTAGGGTTACATAAGGTCGATTACAAAAGAGGAGGTATACATATCCGTATTGCCTAGCTTGCCTTCCACGCCAAGTAAAGTCCCATCCGGACACGAGATGAAGTCTTCAACCTTGTATCTTCATGGTCCAACAGTCCGGCCAAAGGATATAGTCCGGCTGTCCGGAGACCCCCCAATCCAGGACTCCCTCAACGGCCGATGCCCCACTCCGGTAGAAGGCATCTCATTCCGCCTCCCCTGCTCTTAGGCCGTGGCCTTGAGGTGCTGCTATGGGATGAGCTCATCAAACAAGGTGAGGATCTCCTCTGATTTTTTGCTAAATTTTCTTTCTGCTCTGGTATAGGATGAATTGCTATGAGCTGCTGCTCCTATATGATGAATTGGTATCAGCTGCTGCTGCTGTTGTATATGCTGAATTGCTATGAGCTGCTGCTGCTATATGATGGATTCCTATGAGCTGATGCTGCTATATGATGAATTGCTATGAGCTGTTGCTATTGCTATATGATGAATTGCTATGAGCTGATGCTGCTATATGGTGAATTGCTATGAGCTGTTGCTATTGCTATATGATGAATTGCTACGAGCTGCTGCTACTATATGATGAATTGCGATGAGCTGCAGCAGCTGCTGTATGATGGATTGCTATGAGCTACTGCTGCTGCTATGTGATGCTTTTAGGTGCTGCTGCTATATGATAATAACTGATACGTCTGCAACATATCTATAATTTTTGATTGTTCCATGTTGTTATATTATCATTATTGGATGTTTTACATTCATTTTATAGCAACTTTCTATCATTTTTTGGGACTAACCTATTGACATAGTGCCCAGTGCCAGTTGCTATTTTTTTGCTTGTTTTTTAGTTTGCAGAATATCTGTATCAAACGGAGTCCAAACACAGTGAAACTTTTTGGAGATTTTTTTGGACTAGAAGACAATTTGCGAGCCAAGGAAGCACCATAGGGGAGGCCCATGGGGCCCACCACCCACCTGGGCGCGCCCGAGGTCCCTAGCGCATCCTAATGGGTGGTGGGGCCCATGGAGGTCTCCTCCACCGCCTCTTTGCTCTATAAGTACTCACATATTCCAGAAACCCTAGAGGAGAGATCAAAACACAATTCCAGCTGCCGCAAGTTCTAGAAACACGAGATCAAATCCAGAGCCCTATTCCGGCACTCCGCCAGAGGGGAACACAATCACAGAGGGGTTCATCATCCTCATTGGTGATCCTCCGATGATGCGTGAGTAGTTCACCATAGACCTACGAGTCCGTAGGCAGTAGCTATATGGCTTCTTCTCCCTTTTTGATTCTCAACACAATGTTCTCCTCGATGTTCTTGGAGATCTATTTTATGTAATGACTTTTTGCGGTGTGTTTGTTGGGATCAAATGAATTGCGACTTTATGATCAGATCTATCCATGAATATTATTTGACTTTTCTTTTATCTCTTATACGCATGATTGTTATAGCCTCGTATTTCTTCTCCGAATCTTTGGTTTAGTTAGGACAACTAGATTAATTTTTCTTGCAATGGGAAGAGGTGCTTTGTGATGGATTTGATCTTGTGTCCTCACCTAGTGACAAAAGGGGTAGCAAGGCACACATGTATCACCGCTATTAAGGATAAACAGATGGGGTCTATTTGTTAGGGAACACATTATTTGAAAAAAAACCCTACGATCACGCAAGATCTATCTAGGAGATGCATAGAAACGAGCGGGGAGAGTGTGTCCATGTACCATCGTAGACTGAAAGTGAAAGCGTTTAGTAACGCGGTTGATGTAGTCGAACGTCTTCGCGATCCAACCGATCAAGTACCGAACACACGACACCTCCGCGATCTGCACACGTTCAGCTCGGTAACGTGCCTCGAACTCTAGATCCAGCTGAGGCCGAGGGAGAGTTTCATCAGCACGACGGCGTGGTGACAGTGATGATGAAGTTATCGACGCAGGGGCTTCGCCTAAGCACTACGACAATATGACCGAGGTGGAAATCTGTGGAGGGGGGCACCGCACACGGCTAAGAAATCAACTTGTGTGTCTATGGGGTGCCCCCCTCCCCCATATATAAAGGAGGGGAGGAGGAGGAGGCCCGGCCTCAAGGGGCGCGCCCAAGGGGGGATTCCTACTCCTAGTAGGAGTAGGTTTCCCCCTTTCCTATTCCAAGTAGGAGAAGAAGGAAGGAGAGGGAGAGGGAGAAGGAAAGAGGGGGGCGCGCTGCCTCCCCTTGTGGCCCTTCTCTCCTTTCCACTAAAGCCCAATAAGGCCCAATACTTCCCCCGGTGAATTCCCGTAACTCCCCGGTTCTCCGAAAAATACCTGAATCTCTCGGAACCTTTCTGATGTCCGAATATAGCCTTCCAATATATGAATCTTTACCTCTCGACCATTTCGAGACTCCTCGTCTGTCCGTGATCTCATCCAGGACTCCGAACAAACTTCGGTAATCAAATCACATAACTCATAATACAAATCATCATCGAACGTTAAGCATGCGGACCCGATGGGTTAGAGAACTATGTAGACATGACAGAGACACGTCTCCGGTCAATAACCAATAGCAGAACTTGGATGCTCATATTGGCTCCTACATATTCTACGAAGATCTTTATCGGTCAAACCACATAACAACATACGTTGTTCCCTTTGTCATCGGTATGTTACTTGCCCGAGATTCGATCGTTGGTATCATCATACCTAGTTCAATCTCGTCACTGGCAAGTTTCTTTACTCGTTCCGTAATGCATCATCCCGCAACTAACTCGTTAGTTACATTGCTTGCAAGGCTTATAGTGATGTGCATTGCCGAGAGGGCCCAGAGATACCTCTCCGAAACACGGAGTGACAAATCCTAATCTCAATCTATGCCAACTCAACAAACACCGTCGGAGACACTTGTAGAGCATCTTTATAATCACCTAGTTATGTTCTGATGTTTTATAGCACACAAGGCGTTCCTCCAGTATTCTGGAGTTGCATAATCTCATAGTCATAGGAACATGTATAAGTCAAGAAGAAAGCAATAGCAATAAACTAAACGATCATAGTGCTAAGCTAACGGATGGGTCTTGTCCATCACATCATTCTCTAATGATGTGATCCCTTTCATCAAATGACAACACATGTCCATGGCCAGGAAACTTAACCATCTTTGATCAACGAGCTAGTCAAGTAGAGGCATACTAGGGACACTCTGTTTGTCTATGTATTCACACATGTACTAAGTTTCCGGTTAATACAATTATAGCATGAATAATAAACATTTATCATGATATAAGGAAATATAAATAACAACTTTATTATTGCCTCTAGGGCATATTTGCTTCAGTCTCCCACTTGCACTAGAGTCAATAATCTAGTTCACATCGTCATGTGATTTAACACCAATAGTTCACATCTTTATGTGATTAGTTCACATCTCCATGTGACTAACACCCAAAGGGTTTACTAGAGTCAATAATCTAGTTCACATCGCTATGTGATTAACACCCAAAGAGTACTAAGGTGTGATCATGTTTTTCTTGTGAGAGAAGTTTAGTCAACGGGTCTACCACATTCAGAGCCGTGTGTATTTTGCAAATTTTCTATGTCTACAATGCTCTGCACGGAGCTACTCTAGCTAATTGCTCCCACTTTCAATATGTATCCAGATTGAGACTTAGAGTCATCCGGATCAGTGTCAAAACTTGCATTGACGTAACCCTTTACGACGAACTCTTTGTCACCTTCATAATCGAGAAACATATCCTTATTCCACTAAGGATAATTTTGACCGTTGTCCAGTGATCCACTCCTGGATCACTATTGTACCCTCTTGCCAAACTCATGGTGAGGTACACAATAGGTCTGGTACACAACATAGCATACTTTATAGAACCTATGACTGAGGCATAGGGAATGACTTTCATTCTCTTTCTATTTTCTGCCGTGGTCGGGTTTTGAGTCTTACTCAACTTCACACCGTGCAACACATGCAAGAACTCCTTCTTTGACTGTTCCATTTTGAACTACTTCAAAATCTTATCAAGGTATGTACTCATTGAAAAAACTTATCAAGTGTCTTGATCTATCTCTATAGAGGTTGATGCTCAATGTGTAAGCAGCTTCACCGAGGTCTTTCTTTGAAAAACTCCTTTCAAACACTCCTTTATGCTTTATAGAAAATCCTACATCATTTCCGATCAACAATATGTCATTCACATATACTTATCAGAAAGGCTGTAGCGCTCCCGCTCACTTTCTTGTAAATACATGCTTCTCCAAAAGTCTGTATAAAACCATATGCTTTGATCACACTATCAAAGCATATATTCCAACTCCGGGAGGCTTGCACCAGTCCATAAATGGATCGCTGGAGCATGCTCACTTTGTTAGCACCTTTAGGATCGACAAAACCTTCTGGTTGCATCATATACAACTCTTCTTTAATAAATCCATTAAGGAATACAATTTTGACATCCATTTGCCAGATTTCATAAAATGCGGAAACTGCTAACATGATTCAGACATACTTTTAAGCATCGACCCGAGTGAGAAAATCTCATCGTAGTTAACACTTTGAACTTGTCGAAAACCTTTTGCAACAATTCGAGCTTTGTAGATAGTAACACTACTATCAGCGTCCATCTTCCTCTTGAAGATCCATTTATTCTCAATGGCTCTCCGATCATCGGGCAATTCAATCAAAGTCCATACTTTGTTCTCATACATGGATCCCTTCTCAGATTTCATGGCCTCAAGCCATTTTGCGGAATCTGGGCTCATCATCGCTTCCTCATAGATTGTAGGTTCGTCCTAGTCAAGTAACATGACCTCCAGAATAGAATTACGTACCACTCTAGTGCGGATCATACTCTGTTTGACCTATGAGGTTTGATAGTAACTTGATCTGAAGTTTCATGATCATCATCATTAAATTCCTCACTAATTGGTGTAGGCATCACTAGAATTGATTTCTGTGATGAACTACTTTCCAATTCGGGAGAAGGTACAATTACCTCATCAAGTTCTACTTTCCTCCCACTGACTTCTTTTGAGAGAAACTCCTTCTCTAGAAAGGATCCATTTTAGCAACAAAGATCTTGCCTTCAGATCTGTGATAGAAGGTGTACCCAACAGTTTCTTTTGGGTATCCTATGAAGATGCACTTCTCCGATTTGGGTTTGAGCTTATCAGGCTGAAACTTTTTCACATAAGCATCGCAACCCCAAACTTTAAGAAATGACAGTTTAGGTTTCTTGCTAAACCACAGTTCATACGGTGTCATCTCAACGGATTTTTAGACGATGCCCTATTTACCGTGAATGCAACTGTCTCTAATGAATAACCCCAAAACGATAGTGGTAAATCGGTAAGAGACATCATAGATCGCACCATATCTAATAAAGTACGGTTATGACGTTCGGACACACCATTACGCTATGGTGTTACAGGTGGCGTGAGTTGTAGAATTATTCGACATTGTTTCAACTGAAGGACAAACTCGTAATTCAAATATATCGTCCCCGCGATCAGATTGTAGAAACTTTTTTTCTTGTTATGATGATTCTCCACTTCACTCTGAAATTCTTTGAACTTTTCAAACGTTTCGGACTTGTGTTTCATTAAGTAGATATACTCATATCTGCTCAAATCATCTATGAAGGTCAGAAAATAACAATACTGATACGTCTGCGTCGTATCTATAATTTTTGATTGTTCCATGCCAATATTCTACAACTTTCATATACTTTTGGCAACTTTTTATACTATTTTTGGGACTAACATATTGATCCAGTGCCCAGTGCCAGTTCCTGTTTGTTGCATGTTTTTTGTTTCGCAGAATATCCATATCAAACGGAGTCCAAACGGGATAAAAACTGACGGAGATTTTTTTGGAATATATATGATTTTTGGGAAGAAAAATCCACGCGAGACGATGCCCGAGGGGGCCACGAGGCAGGGGGGCGTGCCCCTGACCCTCGTGGCCACCCTGTAAGGCGGTTGATGCCCTTCTTTCGCCTCAAGAAAGCTAATATCCGGATAGAGATTGTGTTAAAATTTCAGCCCAATCGGAGTTACGGATCTCCGGGAATATAAGAAACGGTGAAAGGGAAGAATCTGGGAACGCAGAAACAGAGAGAGACAGATCCAATCTCGGAGGGGCTCTCGCCCCTCCCATGCCATGGATTCCAAGGACCAGAGGGGAAACCCTTCTCCCATCTAGGGAGGAGGTCAAGGAAGAAGAAGATGAAGGGGCCCCCTCTCCCCTTCTCTTCCGTTGGTGCTGGAACGCTGCCGTGGCCATCATCATCATCATCACCGCGATCTACACCAACACCTCCGCCATCTTCACCAACATCTCCATCACCTTCCCCCCTCTATCTACAGCGGTCCACTCTCCCGCAACCCGCTGTACCCTCTACTTGAACATGGTGCTTTATGCTTCATATTATTATCCAATGATGTGTTGCCATCCTATGATGTCTGAGTAGATTTTCGTTGTCCTATCGGTGGTTGATGAATTGATATGATTGATTTAATTTGCTTGTGGTTATGTTGATGTCCTTTGGTTCCCATCATATGAGTGCGCGCGTGGATCACATCCTAGGGTTAGTTGTATGTTGATAGGACTATGTATTGGAGGGCAAGAGTGACAGAAGCTTCAACCTAGCATAGAAATTGATGCATACGGGATTGAAGGGGGACCAATATATCTTAATGCTATGGTTGGGTTTTACCTTAATGAATGTTAGTAGTTGAAGATGCTTGCTAATAGTTCCAATCATAAGTGCATAGAATTCCAAGTCAGGGATGACATGCTAGCAGTGGCCTCTCCCACATAATACTTGCTATCGGTCTAGTAAAGTAATCAATTGCTTAAGGGGCAATTTCGCAACTCCTACCACCACTTTTCCACACTCGCTATATTTACTTTATTGCTTCTTTACTTACAACAGCCCCTACTTTTTATTTACGTAATCTTTATTATCTTGCAAACCTATCCAACAACACCTACAAAGTACTTCTAGTTTCATACTTGTTCTAGGTAAAGCGAACATCAAGCGTGCGTAGAGTTGTATCAGTGGTCGATAGAACTTGAGGGAATATTTTTTCTGCCTTTAGCTCCTTGTTGGGTTCGACACTCTTACTTATCGAAAACTATTGCGAGCCCCTATACTTGTGGGTTATCAAGACCTTTTTCTGGCGCCGTTGCCGGGGAGCAATAGCGTGGGGTGAATATTCTCGTGTGTGCTTGTTTACTTTATCACTAAGTAATTTTTATTTGCTGTTATTAGTTGTTCTTTATCTTTAGTTATGGATATGGAACACGAAATACCAAAAAAATTAGGTATACTTTCTGCTCATGGAGATGAGGAACCTCCTAAAACCCTCGATGCTGGTTATGTGAAAGATATTATGTACTACTTTAATAATCCTGAGAAAACCCCATTCAATTATGTAATGGGAGTAACGTTGGATCAACGTGAATACTTTAGGGATTATCTCTTGACTCAAAAAGGGAAACTATTATGGGATCAAATTCATATATTAAAGTGGTATGCTAGGCATCTATGCTTGAGATATGATTATACTTGTTGCTCTGGAATGAAGGCTCCACACCTTCCCTTTTCATGCAAATTTAATGATAATAAAACCATAACTTCTTATGCTAATGGTATATATGATTACTATGATGTGGAACAATTAGAAGAATTTGTTGCTTTTATGGGTGCTTATGAAATTGAATCTATGTTTAAAGAGTTTGAAGATTTTGATGATGCTGTTGATAGACCTAAAAATTTAGCTATCCTCAAATATTGCTATGAGAATTATGAATACAATTCTGATATTAATGCACTTATTGAGAAAGTCTCCGTTGTCCAAGAAGAGACTAATATTTTGCAGGAATCTATGGAAGAAGAAGTTGATGAAACTGTGAGCTCATTGGATGAAAAAGATGATGAGGAGAGCGAAGAACAAAAGGAGGAAGAGAGGATTAGCTACCCGTGCCCACCTTCTAATGAGAGTAACCCTCCAACTCATACATTGTTTAATTTCCCTTCGTGCTTACCGAAGGATGATTGCTATGATGATTGTTATGATCCCGTTGATTCTCTTGAAATATCCCTTTTTGATGATGCTTGCTATGCTTGTGGCCAAGATGCCAATATGAATTATGCTTCTGGAGATGAACTTGCTATAGTTCTTTATGTTAAACATGAAATTGTTGCTATTGCACCCACACATGATAGTCCTATTATCTTTTTGAATTCTCCAAACTACACTATATCAAAGAAGTTTACCCTTATTAAGGATTATATTGATGAGTTGCGTTTTACTACTACACATGATGATTTTGATAGATATAATATGCATGTGCTTTCTACTCCTATTTGCAATTATTATAAGGGAGGAACTACATCTCCGCCTCTTTATGTTTCCAATACAACAAAATTGCAAGAAACTGTTTATACTATGCATTGGCCTTTACTATGTGTGCATGAATTTTTCTTTTATGACATGCCGATGCATAGGAAGAGAGTTAGACTTCATTGTTACATGATATATGTTGCTTTGTGCTCACTATTAAATTACAAATCATTGTTAATTAAAATTGGCTTTGATATACCTTGGGATCCGGGTGGATTCACTACTTGAGCACTATATGCCTAGCTTAATGGCTTTAAAGAAAGCGCTGCCAGGGAGACAACCCGGAAGTTTTAGAGAGTCATTTATTTCTGTTGAGTGCTTTCATATAGTTTAAAAACAACAAAAATAAAGAGGGTAACCCAAAACTTTTTCAAAAAGGAAAGTGAAAGTGAGAAAGACAAGCATTGTTGAAGTGGGAGAGCTCCTTGAACTTTGTTCATGCTCACGGCAACTTTGTGAATCTTGATTACAGAAATTTTTTAACAAAAATAATTATCCCCTTGTAAAATTCCATTGTATTATAAAAATAAAGTGCCAAGGTTTTCCTTTAGGATGTTTATTACATTTGCTTGATGATCTGTACGGTGCAGGACAGAAACTTTGTCTGTAGTGCACGATTTTACATTTTTAGCTGGAACGTCAAATGGTTCTGATTCTTTTTGCACTGTCTTTCTATACAAATTGTTTATTTTTCCTAATTTTTGCAGAAGTTTTCAAGTATCATAAGTATGGTGAATGTTCAGATTATTACAGACTGTTCTGTTTAGACAGATTCTGTTTTTGATGCATAGTTTGCTTGTTTTGATGAAACTATCGAATTATATTAGTGGATTAA
This sequence comes from Triticum aestivum, assembly GCF_018294505.1. Classification (NCBI taxonomy): domain Eukaryota; kingdom Viridiplantae; phylum Streptophyta; class Magnoliopsida; order Poales; family Poaceae; genus Triticum; species Triticum aestivum. The sequence continues at coordinate 275,656,504 of NC_057800.1, read as the reverse complement.
GCCATGAAAAAGTTATATTACAGTATACAAAATGCAAAAACAAAATATGAATTGGTTTGCAATAGTACTTAGAGTAGTGATTTGCTTTATTATACTAACGGATCTTACCGAGTTTTCTGTTGAAGTTTTGTGTGGATGAAGTGTTCGATGATCGAGAAGGTATCGATGTGAGAAGAAGGAAGAGAGGCAAGAGCTCAAGCTTGGGGATGCCCGAGGCACCCCAAGTAAATTATCAAGGAGACTCAAGTGTCTAAGCTTGGGGATGCCCCAGAAGGCATCCCCTCTTTCTTCAACAAGTATCGGTATGTTTTCCGATTCGTTTCGTTCATGCGATATGTGCAATCTTGGAGCGTCTTTTGCTTTTAGTTTTCATTTTTCTTTTATGCACCATGCTGGTATGAGATAGTACTTGGTTGATTTATGGAATGCTCTATGCACTTCACTTATATCTTTTTAGTATGGCTTTATAGAATGCTTCATGTGCTTCACTTATATCATTTGAAGCTTGGATTGCCTGTTTCTCTTTACATAGAAAACCACCATTTGTAGAATGCTCTTTTGCTTCACTTATATTTGTTACAGCATGGGCATACCTTTTGTAGAAAGAATTAAACTCTCTTGCTTCACTTATTTCTATTTAGAGAGATGACAGGAATTGGTCATTCACATGGTTAGTCATAAAATCCTACATAAAACTTGTAGATCGCTGAATATGATATGTTTGATTCCTTGCAATCGTTTTGCGATATAAAGATGGTGATATTAGAGTCATGCTAGTGGGTAGTTGTGGATTAGTAGAAATACTTGTGTTGAGGTTTGTAATTCCTGTAGCATGCACGTATGGTGAACCGTTATGTGATGAAGTCGGAGCATGATTTATTTATTGATTGTCTTCCTTATGGGTGGCGGTTGGGGACGAGCGATGGTCTTTTCGTACGAATCTATCCCCCTAGGAGCATGCACGTAGTACTTTGTTTCGATAGCTAATAGACTTTTGCAATAAGTATGTGAGTTCTTTATGACTAATGTTGAGTCCATGGATTATACGCACTCTCACCCTTCCACCATTGCTAGCCTCTCTAGTACTGCGCAACTTTCGTCGGTACCATAAACCCACCATATACCTTCCTCAAAACAGCCACCATACCTACCTATCATGGCATTTCCATAGCCATTCTGAGATATATTGCCATGCAACTTTCATCATCATCATATACATGACTTGAGCATTCATTGTCATATTGCTTTGCATGATCGTAAGATAGCTAGCATGATGTTTTCATGGCTTGTCTGTTTTTTGATGTCATTGCTACGCTAGATCATTGCACATCCCGGTACACCGCCGGAGGCATTCATATAGAGTCATATCTTTGTTCTAGTATCGAATTGTAATATTGAGTTGTAAGTAAATAAGTGTGATGATCATCATTATTAGAGCATTGCCCCAGTGAGGAAAGGATGATGTAGACTATGATTCCCCCACAAGTCGGGATGAGACTCTGGGCTTTAAAAATAAATAAAAGAGGCCAAAGAAGCCCAAAATTAAAAAAAGAGGCCAAAGAAGCCCACCAAAAAAACACAAAAAATGAGAGAAAAAGAGAGAAGGGGCAATGTTACTATCCTTTTACCACACTTGTGCTTCAGAGTAGCACCATGTTCTTCATATAGAGAGACTCTTGAGTTATCACTTTCATATACTAGTGGGAATTTTTATTATAAAACTTGGCTTGTATATTCCGATGATGGGCTTGCTCAAACGCCCGAGGTCTTCATGAGCAAGCAAGTTGGATGCACACCCACTTAGTTTTCAGTCTGAGCTTTCATACACTTATAGCTCTTAGTGCATCCGTTGCATGGCAATCCCTACTCACTCACATTGATATCTATTGATGGGCATCTCCATAGCCCGTTGATATGCCTAGTTGATGTGAGACTATCTTCTCCTTTTTGTCTTCTCCACAACCACCATTCTATTCCACCTATAGTGCTATCTCCATGGCTCACGCTCATGTATTGCGTGAAAGTTGAAAAGGTTTGAGGACGTCAAAAGTATGAAACAATTGCTTGGCTTGTAATCGGGGTTGTGCATGATTTGAATACTTTCTGTGGTGAAGATGGAGCATAGACAGACCATATGATTTTGTAGGGATAACTTTCTTTGGCCATGTTATTTTGAAAAGACATGATTGCTTTATTAGTAGGCTTGAAGTATTATTGTTTTTATGTCAAATGATAGACTATTGCTTTGAATCACTCGTGTCTTAATATTCATGCCATGATTAGATACATGATCAAGATTATGCTAGGTAGCATTACACATCAAAAATTATCTTTTTTAACATTTACCTACTCGAGGACGAGAAGGAATTAGATACCCGCCGCGGGCCTCAACACTCATCGGACCGCATACATCCGTATGTATTATTTCCAATAAGTCAGTGGCTCGCTCCATTGTTCTGGAGAACGAAGTCTTAGTCATCTTGCCCATGAGGCATGGTTCACAAGCATCAAATGATTCATAATCAAGTGATTCCAAAAGTCCATCCACATGGAGTTTCTTCATGCACTTTACACCAATATGACCTAAATGGCAGTGCCACAAGTATGTTGCACTATCATTATCAACTTTGCATCTTTTCGCATCAATATTATGAATATGTGTATCACTACGACCGAGATTCAATTAACCATTTATATTAAGTGTATGACCATAGAAGGTTTTATTCATGTAAACAGAATAACAATTATTCTTTGACTTAAATGAATAACTGTATTGCAATAAACATGATCCGATCATATTCATGCTCAATGCAAACACCAAATAACATTTATTTTAGGTTCAACACTAATCCCGAAGGTAAAAGGAGTGTGTGATGGTGATCTTATCAACCTTGGAACCATTTCCAACACACATAGTCACCTTGCCCTTAACTAGTCTTTGTTCATTTTTCAACTCATGTTTCAAGTTACTAATCTTAGCAACTGAACTGGTATCAAATACCCTGGGGTTACTATGAACACTAGTAAAGTACACATCAATAACATGTATATAAAATATACTTTTTTTCACTGTGCCATCCTTCTTATCCGCCAAGTATTTGGGGTAGTTCCGCTTCCAGTGACCATTCCCATTGAAGTAGAAGCACTCAGTTTCAGGCTTAGGTCTAGCTTTGGGATTCTTCAGGAGAGTGGCAACTTGCTTGCCATTCTTCTTGAAGTTCCCTTTCTTTCCCTTGCACTTTTACTTGAAACTAGTGGTCTTGTCAACCATCAACACTTGGTGCTTTTTCTTGATTTCTACCTTCGCCAATTTCAGCATCGCGAAGAGCTTGGGAATCGTTTCCGTTATCCCTGGCATATTATAGTTCATCACAAAGTTCTGGTAACTTGGTGATAGTGACTAGAGAACTCTGTCAATCACTATCTTGTCTGGAAGATTAACTCCCACTTGATTCAAGTGATTGTAGTACTCAGACATTCTGAGCACATGCTCACTAGCTGAGCTATTCTCCTCCATCTTGTAGGCAAAGTACTTGTGAGAGGTCTCATACCTCTTAACACGGGCATGAGTCTAAAATACCAATTTCAGCTCTTTGAACATCTCATATGCTCCGTAGTGTTCAAAACATTTTTGAAGTCTCGGTTCTAAGCCGTAAAGTATGGTGCACTAAACTATGAAGTAGTCATCATACCGAGCTTGTCAAACGTTCATAACGTCTGCATCTGCTCCTGCAAAAGGTCCGCCACCTAGCGGTGCATCAAGGACATAATTCTTCGGTGCAACAATGAGGATAATCCTCAGATCACGGAGCTAGCCAGTATCATTGCTACTTACATCTTTCAACATAGTTTTCTCTAGGAACATATCTACCCTAATAATAAAGCAAATAGTGCTTCTGGTCACCCGTCTAAATAATTGCCCCCGAATTAGCTAAAAATTACCCGCTATGCCACCCGTAAGTTAAGAAAATGATTCGATTTTTATATCAAAGGCGCCGCCGTGAACAGTGGCTTTATATCTGTGATGCCATGTATATAACACAAGTGCACAACCAGTGTGGTGGCTAGAGGCTGTTGCTTCCACCCTGCAGACCATGGTTCGAATCTTATAATAGCCATTTTGCCTCCTTTTTTAGGCACCTCCTTCATGGGCCGGCCTACCAGGTGTGACGCTCCTGTTTCTTTTTATCATTTTGTCTTTTCTTTTCTTTTCTCATTTCTCTTTTAGTTTTTTCTTCTTTAAATTAATTTGACAATTCCAAATTATGAAAAGTTTCCAGTTATAACAAAATTTTAGAGAAATTATATAATGTGAGTGAATTAAAAAACTTTGTGAAATCATAAAATTTTCGCTGTTTCAAAAAATGTTGGTGATTTTACGAAACTGTTCACAAATTATAAAAAATCACAATCTAGAAAACATGTCGGGAAGTAAAATCATGCTCATGATTTTCAAAAAATGACGGTGTATTCAAAACATATTCGTGAATCTGGAAGAAAATGTCCATGAAATTTTAGAAAATATTCAAAAAATCAAATGTCTTTTGTGAAATTTAAAATTCATCCCCCAATTTTAAAAAGTCATCAATTGAAAAAATGTTAGCTGAGTCAAAAAATATTCATGAATTCACAATATATTCATGCATTTCAATAAATGTTTCTCTAAACAAAACAAATGTTCCTGATTTTTTAAAGATGTCCTAATTTATAAAAGATGTTTGTCGATTCGAAAAACTGTTCGCCGATTCAGAAGTATTTTATGTCTAGGATTTGATTAATTTTTGGAAAGTCTTTATATGTCTAGGCATTGAGAGTAGTTCCTGGTCGATGAGATTTGTTTTTAAATATTTAAATATTTGCTTGCGCGAGACAATGGCAAGTATGTTGTGCAGGGATAAGCTCATTGCCTAGGGATTTACCACGTGCATTACGATCACGTGGACATTGTATGGCAACATGGTGACCACCGTGTTAAAATAGACGACACTCATATGTCCGGATATTAAGTCATACTTATTTGGCTAGCATGTATTTTTTGTGTCTCCCGTTGCAACGCACGTGACCCTAGGGGGATTCACTACCAACATCATTAAAAAGCTTTGATCTATTTCTTTCGTGCCATAAATTTGATGTCTCGTGTTCTTTGCTCTCTTGCATTATTTATTCTTAATTATCAATCTGTAAAACTGATGACATATCGGTGCAATTTGCCTGAACTTGAATTATTTTATTTTGGGTCTATACATTTTATGATTTTGTTGTTGTTCACCCGTTGCAATGCACAGGCACTTTTGCTAGTCATAAATAAAACGGGGAAGCTATACGCGAGCAATTGATCTACAACATAGATATGCAAAAAACTACGAGGACTAAGTTCATGATAAATTAAAGTTCAATTAATCATATTACTTAAGAACTCCCACTTAGATAGACATCCCTCTAATCATCTAAGTGATCACGTGATCCATATCAACTAAACCATGTCCGATCATCACGTGAGATGGAGTAGTTTTCAATGGTGAACATCACTATGTTGATCATATCTACTATATGATTCACGTTCGACCTTTCGGTCTGAATGTTCCAGGCCATATCTGCATATGCTAGGCTTGTCAAGTTTAACCTGAGTATTCTGCATGTGCAAAACTGGCTTGCACCTGTTGTATGTGAACGTAGAGCTTATCACACCTGATCATCATGTGGTGTCTCAGCACGAAGAACTGTCGCAATGGTTCATACTCAGGGAGAACACTTATACCTTGAAATTTAGTGAGGGATCATCTTATAATGCTACCTCCGTACTAAGCAAAATAAGATGCATAAAGGATACACATCACATGCAATCAATATAAGTGATATGATATGGCCATCATCATCTTGTGCCTGTGATCTCCATCTCCAAAGCACCGTCATGAGCACCATCATCACACCTTGATCTCCATCGTAGCATCGTTGTCGTCTCGCCAACTATTGCTTCTACAACCATCGCTACCGCTTAGTGATAAAGTAAAGCAATTACATGGCGATTGCAATTCATACAATAAAGTGACAACCATATGGCTCCTACAAATTACCGATAACTGTGTTACAAAACATGATCATCTCATACAACAATTTATCTCATCACGTCTTGACCATATCACATCACAACATGCACTGGAAAAACAAGTTAGGCATCCTCTACTTTGTTGTTGCAAGTTTTACGTGGCTTCTACGAGCTTTAGCAAGAACCGTTCTTACCTACGCACCAAAACCACAACGTGGTATAGTGATTGCTTTTTGATCTTCAGAAAGAACCTTGTTCATTGAATCCGATTCAACTAAAGTGGGAGAAACAGACACCCGCCAGCCACCTGTGTGCAAAGCACGTCGGTAGAACCAATCTCATGAACGCGGTCATGTAATGTCGGTCCGAGCCGCTTCATCCAACAATACCGCTGAATCAAGAAACAACTAGTGACGGCAAACAATATGTATATACCCACGCCCACAACTCCGTTGTGTTCTACTCGTGCATATAACATCTATGCATAGACCTGGCTCGGATGCCACTGTTGGGGAACGTAGTATTTCAAAAAAAATCCGACGATCACGAAAGATCTATCTAGGAGATGCATAGCAACGTGCGGGGAGAATGTGTCCACGTACCCTCGTAGACCGAAAGTGGAAGCGTTTAGTAAAACGGTTGATGTAGTTGAACGTCTTCGCGATCCAACCGATCAAGTACCGAACGCACGGCACCTCTGCGATCTGCACACGTTTAGCTCGGTGACGTCCCTCAAACTCTAGATCTAGCTGAGGCCAAGGGAGAGTTTCTTCAGCACGATGGCGTGGTGATGGTGATGACAAAGTTACCGACGCATGTCTTCTCCTAAGCACTATGACAATATGACCGAGGTGGAAATCTATGGTGGGGGGCACCGCACACGGCTAAGAAATCAACTTGTGTGTCTATGGGGTTCCCCCCTCCCCCGTATATAAAGGAGGGGAGGAGGAGGAGGGCCGGCCTCAAGGGGCGCGCCCAAGGGGGGGATTCCTACTCGTAGTAGGAGTAGGTTTCCCCCTTTCCTATTCCAAGTAGGAGAAGAAGGAAGGAGAGGGAGAGGGAGAAGCAAAGAGGGGGGCGCCACCCCCTCCTAGTACAATTCGGACCAGCCCATGGGGGGCGCGCTGCCTCCCCTTGTGGCCCTTCTCTCCTTTCCACTAAAGCCCAATAAGGCCCAATACTTCCCCCGGTGAATTCCCATAACTCCCCGGTTCTCTGAAAAATACCTGAATCACTCAGAACCTTTCTGATGTCCGAATATAGCCTTCCAATATATGAATCTTTACCTCTCGACCATTTCGGGACTCCTCGTCATGTCCGTGATCTCAGCCGGGACTCCGAACAAACTTCGATCATCAAATCACATAACTCATAATACAAATCGTCATCAAACGTTAAGCGTGCGGACCCTACGGGTTCGAGAACTATGTAGACATGACCGAGACACATCTCCGGTCAATAACCAATAGCGGAACTTGGATGCTCATATTGGCTCCTATATATTCTACAAAGATCTTTATCGGTCAAACCGCATAACAACATACGTTGTTCCCTTTGTCATCGGTATGTTACTTGCCCGAGATTCGATCGTTGGTATCATCATACCTAGTTCAATCTCATCACCGACAAGTTTCTTTACTCGTTCCGTAATGCATCATCCCGCAACTAACTCATTAGTTACATTGCTTGCAAGGCTTATAGTGATGTGCATTACCGAGAGGGCCTAGAGATACCTCTTCGAAACACGAGTGACAAATCCTAATCTCGATCTATGCCAACTCAACAAACACCATCAGAGACACCTGTATAGCATCTTTATAATCACCCAGTTATGTTGTGACGTTTGATAGCACACAAGGTGTTCCTCTGATATTCGGGAGTTGCATAATCTCATAGTCATAGGAACATGTATAAGTCATGAAGAAAGCAATAGCAATAAACTAAACGATCATAGTGCTAAGCTAACGGATGGGTCTTGTCCATCACATCATTCTCTAATGATGTGATCCCTTTCATCAAATGACAACACATGTCCATGGCTAGTAAACTTAACCATCTTTGATTAACGAGCTAGTCAAGTAGAGGCATACTAGGGACACTCTATTTGTCTATGTATTCACACATGTACTAAGTTTCCGATTAACACAATTCTAGCATGAATAATAAACATTTATCATGATATAAGGAAATATAAATAACAACTTTATTATTGCCTCTAGGGCATATTTCCTTCACTATTCCTACATGAATAGATCTTGTCTACATCATGCATCATTCTTATTGCATTACTCTGTTTCTCCATGAACTTAATACACTAGAGGCATGCTGGATAGCGATCGATGTGTGGAGTAATATTAGTAGATGCAGGTAGGAGTCAGTCTACTAATTTTGGACGTGATGCCTATATACACGATCATTGTCTTGGATATCGTCATAATTATTTTCTCTTCTAGCAATTGCCCAACAGTAATTTGTTTACCCACCGTATGCTATTTTCTCGAGAGAAGCCACTAGTGAAATCTACGGCCCCGGGTCTATCTTTTATCATATTGCTTTCAGATCTATTATTCCAAAACCCCCAAAATACCTTGCTGCACTTTTTTTTCTTATTTTATTTTGTGTTTTTGCTAGATCTATTTATTCAATCTCATACAATTTAACCTATCTTTTTACCGTAGAGGGATTGACAACCCCTCTTACGCGTCGGGTTGCAAATATTTGTTCTTTGTGTGGAGGTATGATACGTCCGTTTTGCATCATGTTTTTATATCGATATTTATTGCATTATGTGCTGTTATTATACATTATGGTACAATACTTATGCCTTCTCTCTCTCTCTCCCTCTCTCTTATTTTACAAGGTTTACACAAAGAGGGAGAATGCCGACAGCTGGAATTTTGGACAGGAAAGGGTGCAAATTTGAGAGCTATTCTGCATGACCCAAAAATTCTTGAAAATCTAAGGAGAATTATTTTGTAATATATAAAAAATATTGGGTGAATAAAATACCATAGGGGATCCACCATGTGGCCACAAGGGTGGGGGGCGCGCCTCCCTGGATTGTGGGCTTCCTAGCAGGTATCCGGTGCCCCTCTTCTACTATATTATGTCTTTTGACCTGGAAAAAAAATCAGAAGGAAGCTTTTGGGACGAAGCACCGCCATCTCGAGGCGCAACTTGGGTAGAACCAATGTAGGGCTCCAGCAGAGCTGTTCTGCTGGGGAAACTTCCCTCCTGGAGGGGGAAATCGAAGCCATCGTCATCACCAATGATCTTCTCATCGAGAGGGGGTCAATCTCCATCAACATCTTCACCAGCACCATCTCCTCTCAATTCCTAGTTCATCTCCTGTTACCGATCTTTGTCTCAATACGTCAGATTGGTACCTGTGGGGTGCTAGTAGTGTTGATTACTCTTTGTAGTTGATGCTAGTTGGTTCATTCGGTGGAAAAATCATATGTCCAGATCCTTAATGATAATTATTACTCCTCTGATTATGAACATGAATATGCTTTGCGGGTAGTTACATTTTTTACTGATGACATGGGAGAAGTCTTGTTATAAGTAATCACTAGCAAACATGCCCGTGCGTTGCAACGGGAGAGAAAAATCGACATGTTTCGCTGCGAGACAGACATCAATTATCACAAATTATGTTGGCTACATGGAGGATAAGTTTGATGATCACAAAAATGATGGATCAATTAACAATACAATTTTTTAGGGTGCTAGTTGAAAAGATGGAACACAAATCGTAGCCATCTAATCAGGTGAACAACCCTATCTTTAAATTACTATACTGATAATAAAATTGTAGTACAAATAGTGCTTATTTTTATTTACTAACATCACACAATAGAAATGTGGTATACTTTATCCGGCGTCCGGGCATATATGTTTCGGGCGTTCACATTTTTTTGTCTGACTTCAGTAGAACGTTGTAGATCAGATCGTCGATGCCTTGTGAAAAAGCATACCTCTACCCGCAAAAAAAGCATACCTCGTCGGTAGATAAATCTTTGTAAAAAATGTTTAGCATGCAACACTTTAAGTAATTTTACCTGGATGCAATTGTTGTTATTCCTCCATAGGTTTGTTATATGCACTTTTATGAACCGGGGTCAACAATGCGTGGAGATAATTTATATTTGTTGGATGTGCAAGCTATATGTTTTTGTTGCGTGTTCTAATATGTGTATATATATTAGTCTTACAATTTTCACGTCTTAATAGTACATCAATATGAAAATAGTACGTCAATATGAATTCGTAAGCAAAACAAACAGAGCCAAATCCAATCTTAAAAAAATCTAGCATCAACGTGTGCACGTCCGCGTACATGAGATATTTACTGATGGGTGAAGTAATCATCCCGGCCTGTGCATCACACGTCCTTGTGGAGCTGCACACTATGCAACCGATCTTTATCTCTAAGGCTGAACGCAGCAAAATCCCCCTTTTCTCCAGAAACCCTTGGTGGGAGCAACCGTGGAACTTGCAGCACAGCAGCGCACGTCGGTGACCTCTCTAGCAGCTCCCCCAAAGATTGAGCCTGTGCGCCTGAGGCTGCCTCGATTGCGGCCGGGGACCTCGCCCGTGCGCGCCGGCTGCTCGAGCTCGCCGCACCCTCCTCCTCTCTCGGCTTTGCCTTTTCCTTCTCTGTAATCTCTCTCTCGCACGTTTTTGCTGGCCGCGTTGGAGTTCGCTGCCTCCAGCCAGCTCTCCATCTCGTTTCCGGATCTGCTCCGCCCCACCGCCAAGACTGCCGAGAGCCGCCCCATTCATCCGCTGCGTGTGCCACGCAGCTGCCACGGCCCAAGCTCAGCCGTCAAGCCGTTCTCCATCTCTCTGCCCTACTTTGCAGGCCACCGCCGCCGCTAATGTCACAAGGTCTTCATGGCGGGCGTTTGTACTTCGATTGGACCGCTCATGTCCATCTTTTTTGTTCCTTCCTTCCTCTACCTCAAGCTTGGTTACCCATATTCTCATCCTCTTTCGGTGTCTTGGCTTGCTTGATTCTTCCAACTGGCGAACGTATATAAGTTGATAAGATTTGATTTATCATAGCAAGGTGGGACTATTAATTACAAAGGAAAATAAAAAAATTCAGCACATGCATAAGGAGCAAATTTTTTATCGGCCCGTTAAAACTCCGGCCCACTTCTGAATCTGCAGACGACAGCCGAACGAACGAGTTATGACGTACAAACAATAGCAAACGGACGAATCTATATCGATATATCTGCAGAGACAAAATGGGAATAAGCGTATTGTGACGGTGAACCTGACAAAGTCAATCCGTGCTTTATTATTAGGGAAAGATGTGAATTTGGTATTCGTTCTATATTTTGATGAGATGCATGTTGTCTTTCCTCTAGTGGTGTTATGTGAACATCGAGTACATGACACTTCACCATGATTTGGGCCTAGGGGAAGGCATTGGGAAGTAATAAGTAGATGATGGGTTGCTCGAGTGATAGAAGCTTAAACCCTAGTTTATGCATTGCTTCGTAAGGGGCTGATTTGGATCCACATGTTTCATGCTATGGTTAGATTTATCTTAATTCCTTTTTTGTACTTGCAGATGCTTGCGAGAGTGGTTAATTATAAGTGGGAGTCTTGTCCAAGTAAGTACAACACCCAAGCACCGATCCACCCACATATCAAATTATCAAAGTAACAAACGCGAATCATATGAGCTTGATGAGAACTAGGTTCACAATAATTCCCATGTGTCCTCGGGAGCGCTTTGCTTTATATAAGAGTTTGTCCAGGGTTTTTCTTTGCTACAAAAAGGATTGGGCCACCTTTCTGCACTTTAGTTACACTTGCTACTTGTTACCTGTTATGAATTATCTTATCACAAATCTATCTGTTACCGATAATTTCAGTGCTTGAAGAGAATACCCTGCTGAAAACCGCTTGTCATTTACTTCTACTCCTTGTTGGGTTCAACACTCTTACTTATCAGAAGGACTATGATAGATCCCCTATACTTGTGGGTCATCAAGACTCCTTTCTGGCACAATTTCCGGGGAGCGAAGCGCCTTTGGTGAGTGGAATTCGGTAAAGAAACATTTATATTACGTGCTGAAATTTACTACCACTTGTTGCTATGGAAAATAATCCTTTGAGGGGTTTGGTCGGGGTATATTTACCCCGACCGGAAGAGCAAAGAGTTTCCCCTCAACCTACTGAACCTACTAAAAATATTTATTATGAAATTCCTTCGGGTAGGATAGAGAAACTGCTAGGTAATCCTTATGCAGGAGATGGAACATTACATCCTGATATGCATCTAATCTATGTGGATGAAGTTTGTGGATTATTTAAGTTTGCGGTTTTTTCGAGGATGAAGTCAAGAAAAAGGTCTTCCCTTTACCTTTGAAGGATAAGGCATTGCCATGGTATAGGCTATGCGATGATACTGGGACTTGGAACTACAACTGTCTGAAATTGGAATTTCATCAGAAGTTTTACCTATGCATCTAGTTCATCATGATCGGAATTATATTTATAATTTTTGGCCTCGTAAAGGAGAAACTATCGCTCAAGCTTGGGGGAGGCTTAAGCCAATGTTATTCATGCCCAAATCATGAGCTCTCAAGAGAAAATTATTATTCAGAATTTTTATGCTCGATCAATCCATGCTCGATACTTCTTGTACTGTTCTTTTATGAAGAAGACTATTGAATTCAAATGGGATTTATTGGAAAGAATTAAACGCAACTCTGAAGATTGGGAACTAGACGAAGGTAAGGAGTCAGGTATAAACCTCAAGTTTGATTGTGTTATCTTTTATGGATACTGATGCTTTTCGTGAATTTAGCACTAAATATGGACTTGACTCTGAGATAGTAGCTTCTTTCTGTGAATCATTTGCTACTCATGTTGATCTCCCTAAGGATAAGTGATTTAAATATCATCCTCCCATTGAAGTGAAAGTAGTAGAACCTATTAAAATTGAATAAGAAACCATTACTTATAATGTTGATCCTATTCACTGGTATGCGTCGGTGCTATACAAATGGGTTTTGACCCCTTTCCGCGACGGCATTTGTAACCGTCGCCTAGTGAGTGGAGGCGATAGGTGAGTCCTTCCCACACGACTCAGAAACCATCGGGGATATGCCCTGCTGGCACACATGCTCGGCAAAATGAGGTCGTGTGCGACCGGCGAGCGCTCAAATACGGAAATAAGTATAGTAGAGCTACAAAAATACAATTATACAAGTGAAATTGTTTCCGGTCGCAAGTACATCCCACACAGTCAGTCCCTAATAAACGTTTCCGTTCGTATGTACATCCCACACAGTTGCTCCAAGGAAAATGTTTCTGTTCACAGGTACATCACACACAATTTTCCTCGTTAAATCATTTGTGATAGCGTTACCATTGCACACGATATTAACAATTTTATCATTTGCGTTATTGAATGCATCACACACTGTGCATAGAAGAAACTATGTGGCAAAGGTTGTCCATCACACATAGTTTTTATGTGGTAAATGTTTGCGCAAGGTGGCCTAACGCAAAAAGTTTTCAAGAGAAGGTCGTGTGTGATTGTTCATTGATCCAACACGGTTTTGTCAGGGGAAACGACACCTATCTCATCACGAGGAATCCCTTTTGCTATGGTTGGCGGGCGCGGGGCTGTGGAAAGACCGGGATTGAGAGATCAATGCCGGGGGATTATCCAGGTTTGGGCTGCAAGTGATGCTTAATACCCTACTCTTGCTGGGTTATGTTTATCTGGTGTTCTTGGACTAGCTACAAAGCATGCAGGGTCCAAAAAATCTGAATCCTCTCTCTGTACGACGCGGGTCTCCTTTTATAGTCGAAGGGGCCGCCACAGTGGCATATAGGAGGTGGAAAGCTATACAATGGTCGAGTCTATCTCCTGGTACCGTAGGACAAACACATTTAATGCGCTGCTGACATGCCCTTCTTGCTTTATCGGGGACGGCAAGGAAGCTCATCCCAGCTGTCGCCGCCTCACCTGGCTTTGACGCGCGTCCGAACTAACGAGGCGTGTAGTGCCACACTGGCTGGCTGGCTGCTGAGTTGGTGGGTGGCAGAGTCTCCACGAAGATCTGCATGCCACCACGCAGGTGCTTGCTGGGTTGGCCTGCAAGCTGCACATCGCCATGTAGGTGCGTGCCTTGTTGGCGGGCTGGCCGCTGTGTTCGGAAGGCGGTGGAGCTTTGGCGGGTGCGGGGCGGGCTGCGGCCCCGCGGATGTCTTCTACAAGAGTCTTGCCGTGGCATCGTGGTCGTTCCCGGCAAGAGTCTTGCCGGGGGTCTCGTGGGTGTCCTTGGCAAGGATCTTGCCGAGGATCGTCGTCTTCTGGTTATCATCTAGTCTTGTGTGCTTCTGGTCTCCACAAAGATTTGCATGCCACCATGGAGGTGCCTCCCGAGCCTCGGTTCCAAAGTGGTTGATGGTGTTGGAACTCTTGGGTTCAAGGGTGGCGGCTCTGCTGGTGTTTGGCAAGTTGCCCCGACAAGGTTCTTGCCGGGGCTGTGGAGGCCGCCCCGACAAGGGCCTTGCCGGGGGAGTTCACCTCGCCCTTCTGCTCTTCGTGTTTCTCGCTTGGTGTTGCTCTGGTTGTCTTGTGGTTTTGCTTCCTTCCTCTGCCCCGCTAGGTGTGGCCGCAGGCGCGGCTCCAACTGCCCGCGCACAAGTAAAGGGGTACAAAATAGGACCCCTCCTTTTGTGCACCGACAGGCGCCCCCGGGCCTGGGCCACACATAAGCGCGATGTGTTGTTGGGCTAGGCCCAAAACGGTGCGCGGGCATGTGGCCCGAGTTGTACCGCAGTAACTCCCTCACAAGTTGCACTTCCCCACGACCCACGTTGAATGCGCGACGTGGGGGTCATGTGTGGGGCAGTTGCTGCCCTCATGCGTCACATCATGGTAAATGGTAAAGAGGCGGCCCATGCCTTCCCCATAAAAGGGAGGAAAACGCAGGCGCATGACTCATTTACTAGGTGGACTCGGGTCACGGCCTTCAAGGTGCCCGCGCCCCATGGTCACGGGGTGGAATGTGGTCGCCTCAGTTGTCCTCTTGATTCTGGTTCGCTTGCCACATGTCCTCCATGCCCCAAGGAGGGAAGGTGGTGGATGCGGAGGGCACGAGCTATAATGTGGAGGTAGGAAACTGGGTCGTCGCTGATTGGAGCAGCGGGTCGATCCCGATTCCCTGCACCCCTTGGCGGCCAGATTGGTTGAGCGGGGCGGCCGAGCCTCGGCCCCACCCCTTTATAAGAAGAAGGGGAGGGGGACGGCGTCCTTCGATCCTTCAGCGATGGTCTCCTCCACCTCGACTCCTTGCCTTCGTCATGGCGAGAGGGCACGTTGGTGCTCCGTTGGCGGCAACGAGGGCCTCCGCTCGATAGCGTACCCTTCCTTCCCAAGAGCTCATGGCAGTGGAGCCGGCCGTGAGAGGAAGAGGGAGGGGGCGAGGCCGAGGCTGCCGTGGTGCTCAGGGAAGAGGAGGACGAGGCGGCGCACCGGCTTCACCTCCGCCAGTGGCCCCTCCTCCAATGGAGGGCCATGTCGGAGACCAGCCCCACGAGTTCTACGTCAGGCTGTGCGGGCCGGTGCGCGGACGTCTTTGTCTCCCCACTCCGTTTGCTCGGGAGATGGAGCTTGACCTGCCTCAGGCCTTGAGGTTGCATATGAGGGGCTGCGGGAATGGCAGCATGCGGGTCGACGTCAACTTCCCCGCCCCTCATGTTATGTATCTCCGCCGTGGATGGAAGACCTTCGCTCGTGCCCATAGCCTGTCGGAGGGGCTCGTCCTCCAATTCAAATTGATGGAGAACAACCTGCTCTCCGTCAAGGTCTTCGGGCTCTTGGGAACTCGCTTAAGGTGTTGCATGGAGAGCTCCTCTGACGGGGAAACCTCGTCCTCGAGCGGGAGTGACAAGGAGGACAGTGACAGAGACGACAAGGGTGTTAAGCAGGAGGACGCTGACTCCGACTCCGACTGACCGCGCCGCCCCCCCTCCCTTGGCTCCGCGCCCTGCCGAGGGTCTTCCTCGTCAAGCTCTCCATCGGCGCGTTCCTTGCCACTTCCTTTTTGCCTTCACCTGCCGCACCTGGGAGGAAAGGGGCAAGAACGGAGATCATGGGGAACCTATCTTTCTTTTTAAATTGTAGGAACTTGCCAAATCTTAATTTCTATATAATGTAATCTCTCGAGCCCATGCTTGTATCCTGTAACCTTTGTACTCGCATCAGCATATTAATGAAGAAGTCTAGCCCTGCTGGTAACTCGTGCACGTGTATGTTCATGCGGAGGAGAAATGCCTCCTTAGTGTAAATAAACGAGTCCTTCCGGCAAGCCACCTTGCCGGCGCCCCTTGCGCCTACCAGAGAATCACATCTGCCGGGTTACAAACAAAGGGCCCAGCCCCCCGTCCACCTTTTTTTGACAAGGGTCACCACGACCACTCTGACCGAAGCAGCGTTCGAGTCGGAAATGGGAGCCCCCGAGTCCTTAAAGAAGAGTGCGAGGTTTTCTAATGCACAAGTCACAGGTTACGAATACGAATGGGCAAGAGCTAAACTTTATCTGTTTGGTTTGCCGGGGATCGCTGTGCCGTGCGGTCTTCTCAACTTCTTGCCGGAGCCGGGTCCTTGGCGGGATCGCCCATCCTTGCCATGGCTGGAAAGAAGAGAGGGCAAAAGCACGGAACCTTAGTGGTTCACTAACATTTACTGGAATCAAAAAGCAGTACAGTCCCCTAGACAAGCATGCATATATGTATATACATAAACATGGAAATCGACAGGAATCTATACATACTAAGGAATTCCTTCTCCCTGACAGCGCACAGGGCTGTGCCTGGCTCCGTACATAGGGTTACATGCCTTGGCGGCAAGGCTAGTATGAAACGGGGGTTGCTGGGGCTCCCGGCAACCACGCCTTAGGGGTAAAACTTGCGAAGATGTTCAATATTCCAGGAGTTGCTCACCAGAATGCCATCTTCGGTCTCCAGGCAGACTGCGCCAGGCCTGGTGACTCGTATTACCCAATAAGGGCCTTCCCACTTCGGCGTCAACTTGTTTGGATTCTTAGGGGATTGGATCCGCCGAAGAACAAGGTCGCCTTCCTCAAGGCTTCGGGCGTGAACCTTGAGGCCCTGATAGTGGCGCAAGGCTTGCTGGTAGCGAGTGGCCCGCACAGCAGCCCGAAGACGATCTTCCTCAAGGAGCATCGCATCATCTTGGTGCAACTGCTCTTGCTCAAGCTCATCATAAGCGAGCAGTCGAGGTGACCCATATATGAGTTCAGTGGGGAGAACTACTTCTGTCCCGTATACCAGGGCAAAGGGTGTCTGGCCAGTGGCTCGATTTGGTGTCGTCGTGATTGACCAAAGAACCTTTGGCAACTCATCAATCCAGCGCCTTCCGCACTTGTGCAGCTTGTTAAAGTTCTGGTCTTGAGGCCCCGCAGCACTTCCGCATTCGCCCTCTCAGCCTAGCCGTTACTTCTGGGATGGGCAACAGAAGCAAAACAGACCTTGCTGCCGAGGTCTTGAATGTACTGCATGAAGGTGCGGCTCATCAACTGCGTGCTGTTGTCGGTGATGACTCTATTTGGCACACCAAAACGACAGACTAGTCCCTTGAAGAACTTGACGGCTGACTGTGATGTTACCTTTCTCACTGGCTCCACTTCCGGCCACTTTGTGAACTTGTCGATCGCGACGTACAAGTACTCAAAGCCCCCGATAGCACGGGGAAAGGGGCCCAGTATGTCGAGCCCCAGACCAAAATGGCCAGGAAAGAGGGATTGCCCGAAGGGCTTGGGCGGGTTGATGAAGATTCTTTGAATGGAACTGGCACGCTTCTCACTTGGTTACTAGTGTAGTTGCATCTGGGAGGGCGGTGGGCTAGAAGAAACCTTACCAGAACGCTTTGCCGGCAAGAGCCCTTGACCCTATGTGGGAGCCACACATGCCTCCATGTATCTCCGCCAACAGCCTCAGTCCATCCTCCCAAGGAATGCACTTCAATTTCACACCGTTCGGTCTTCTTCTATAGAGGGCATCATCCACAAACTGGTACATGCTGGACCGACGGGCTACTTTCTCTACTTCTTCCTGCTCCTCGGGGAGCTCTCCTGTTTGGAGGAAACGGACGGTGGGCTGCACCCATGCCGGAGCCCGAGGCTCGACGACAAGGACTAAAGGCTCGTCTTCGGTCGTAAGGGCAGCTGCTTCTATGGCCAGGGCATGAGGCCCTGCTGAGGGTTGCTGCTCTCCGCTAAGCTTGGGACTCCCTGCAACGTCCTTGCCGGCGGATCCTGGGAGCTCAGCGGGAAAGTACTTGCCGGGGCCCGCCTTCCTTCGTTTGTTCTGTCCTGCTGATGGTTCAACAGATGGGTGAGTTAATTTAAGCACAAAGGTACCTGGTTCCACAGGCAACTTTCGGGCAGCACGCTTTGACAGGTCGTCAGCAATGCCGTTCTCCGCTCGGGGAACATGCTCTGCTTGCGATCCGTCAAAGCACTCTTCCAACTTCCTCACTTCATCCACATAGGCCTCCATCAACGGGCTCTGGTAGTCCTTGTTTACTTGCTTGACGACGAGTTGTGAATCACCTCTGGCGATGAGCTTTCTGATTCCAAGGTCTGATGCGATCCTGAGGTCGGCCGACAACCCCTTGTACTCCGCCGTGTTGTTTGTTGATTTTCCTGGGGAAAGTGCATCTGGATTACGTACTTGAGGCGCTCTCTAGTGGGCGCAACGAGTAATACGCTAGCACCAGCACCTTGGAGTGAGAAAGCTCCATCAAAGCACACAATCCACTCACTGCTTGTCTCCTTGCCGGGGAGGGTGGTCTCTTGAATCTCCTCGTCGGGCTTTGCGGTCCATTCTGCTATGAACTTCGCCAGGGCTCGGCTCTTGATTGTTGAAGTACTTTCAAACTTGAGGCCAAAGCCCGACAGCTCTAACGCCCACTCCACAATCCTCCCAGTTGCATCTGGGTTGTGCAAGATTCGTTGCAACGGGAGGCACATGACGACGGTGATCTCATGTGCTTGGAAATAGTGGCGTAGCTTTCTCGAGGCCATGAGGAGGCTGAAAAGTAGCTTCTACATACCAGAGTATCTTGACCTAGCCCCCTGTAAGAGGGAACTGACAAAATGGACTGGGTGCCGCACCATCTTCTTCTATCCTACTTTGCTCATCTGCTCAGACTCTGCCTTGCCGGGATTGGGTCTTGCCGGGGGTTCCATCTTGCCGGCGTCAGACTCTGCCGGGGAGGGCCCCGACCCGCCACTCGATGGCCCCGCTGCTACTGCTCCCTCTTTCTCAAGTTCCCTCTGCGCCACCAGCGCGGCACTGACCACTTGATTCGTTGCTGCCAAGTATAGCAGCAACGGCTCTTGCGGTTTGGGCGCGACTAGTATCGGTGTGGGGGAGAGATACCTCTTCAAATCTTGCAGTGCAACCTCTGCCTCCGGAGTCCACTTTACTGGACCCGCCTTGAAAAAGGGGAGGGCACGCTCAGCATATTTGGAGATGAACCTACTCAGGGTGGCAACGCATCTTTGACCCGCTTCGGTGCTTCAATCTGCTCGATCACCTTGATCTTGTCGGGATTTACTTCAATTCTGCGCCGAGACACAAAGATCACAAGAAGTTTGCCAGAAGGGACACCGAACACACACTTCTCTGGGTTGAGCTTGAGGTTGATCTTACGTAGATTTGCAAATGTTTCTTCTAGGTCTTGTACGAGCGTGGCCTGTCCTTGGTTTTGACCACTATATCATCCATATAGGCTTCCATATTTCTATGTAGCTGGGTCTCAAAACCAATTTGGACCACTTGGGCAAACATTGAACCGGCGCTCTTCAACTCGAAAGGCATCTGTACAAAACAGTACGTACCACATGGGGTGCTAAACGCGGACTTCTATTCGCCTTCTTTCATCATGAAGATCTGGTGGTATCCTGAATAGGCGTCGAGGAATGACAGCAGGTCACCCCCGGCAGTGGAGTCTACAATCTGGTCGATGCGTGGCAGGGGGAAAGGATCCTTTGGACAAGCTTTGTTGATATCTGTGTAGTCAATACACAGCCTCCACGTCCCATTTGCCTTACGTACCACCACCGGATTGGCCAACCACGTGGGGTGGAGTACTCCTCTAACCAGGCCTGCCGCCTCCAACTTCCTGATCTCTTCTTTGATGAACTCTTGTCGCTCCAAAGCTTGCTTCCTGACCTTTTGCTTGACGGGTCGCACATGAGGACAGACAACAAGATGGTGCTCAATCACCTCCCTGGGAACATGGGGGATGTCAGATGCTTGCCATGCAACACATCAACATTCGCCCGCAGGAAGGCGACAAGCGCGCTTTCCTATTTGTTGTCGAGGGTGGAGCTTATGGTGAAAGCCCCGCCCGTGCCATCCTCCTTGATGGACACCTTCTTGGTTTCTGGTGGTGTAGCCTTGGAATTCTTGCTCTTGCCGGTGGAGCTCTCTGGCACCTCCTCAACGGGAGCGCAACACTCTGAAGAGGTGTGCTTGCCAGAGTGGGTGCAAGAGGTCTCATCGAAAGGGGTCTTGCCTGCCTTCTTCCTCCCTGGAGCTTCAGCGGCAGGGGCAAGTGTCTTCGCGGCAGTTGCTGCAACTGCCTCTCGGTAAAGTTGATCGGCGCAGATGAGCGCATATTTCTTGTCGGAGGGGATGGTGATGACAGTCAGCGGCCTTGGCATCTTTAATGTGTTGTAGGCGTAGTGGGACGCTGCCATGAACTTGGCCAACGCTGGGTGGCCAAGGATCCCATTGTATGGCAAGGGGATCTTGGCGCCATCAAAGACGATCTTCTCCGTCCTATAGTTCAGCTCGCCTCCAAATGTAATGGGCATCATGATTTTACCTTTAGGGTGGCTCCTTCTCGGGTGGACCTCTTGAAACATGCCCGTCTCTTCGAGGTCTTCATCAAGAATTTGCAGCTGCTTGATCACAGCGGGCGAGATCAAATTCAGACCGGCCCCACGGTCAACCAGCACTTTCGTCACCTTGAGGTTGCGTATTGTTGGCGAGACCAACAATGGCAAACACCCGACCGCAGTTGTGCGATCAGGGTGGTCCTCAGTGTCAAAAATGATGGGCGTGCGGGACCACTTCAGGGGCTTCTGGGCATCGAACAACGGCTCTGCCGCAGCGACCTCACGCGCCCACTTCTTCAGCTGGTAGTGTGAGGTGTGCAACGAGGCGTCACCATCGATGCACATGGCCTCTGTAGCCTTCTGGAACTCATGCTTGCCGGACTCGTCGTCCTCGTCGTGATCATCATCTTCCTCTTTCTTGTCGCAGCCCCGAGCGGGCCTCTCTTGTTGGTTATCTTTGCCGCGGCGACCCCCTTGGCCGCCACGCTTCTTGTCAGATCCCTCATCACCATCCTAACCCTTCTCCTTGTCTTGCCTTTCATATCATCCTTCTACTTTTCAGCAAGCAACTCAACTTGTCGACAGTTCTGGAGGTCATGGCCCTTGGTGCGGTGGATCTTGCAGTACTGCTTGTCGGAGCCTCCTGGCTTGCTGGCGGCCATCAGGGCCAAGCAGGCGGCACACCCGACAACCTCCTTGCCGGGTTCGTCAGCCTTGGCCTTTTTGGCGGCGCCGAGCTCGCTGGATCCCTCAACGGCAAGCACAGTCTTGCCATTGCGCTTCCTGTTGCGGCGACATCCCTTCTTTGTCGGGGCGGCGGTGTCTTCGTCTGTGGAGTCGTTTTCTGCACCGGCGTTCTCGCCGGGGTACTTCCTCCCCTCTTTAGCTCGAGCACATCTATCGGCCAGAACATAAAGTTCAGCCACATCCTTGACCTTGTTCATCGCCAACTCTTCACGCATCTTGCGGCTGCGCACATTCTGATGCAATGCGCTGATAACGGCTGTGGGATGAACATCTGGGATGTTGTACTGCACCCGGCTGAACCTATGTATGTACTTGCGCAGGTTTTCACCTTCTTTCTGGGGGATGATGTGCAAATCGTTTACCTGGCCATGAGCTTTGTGGCCTCTAGTGAAGGCGCCAAT
This sequence comes from Triticum aestivum, assembly GCF_018294505.1. Classification (NCBI taxonomy): domain Eukaryota; kingdom Viridiplantae; phylum Streptophyta; class Magnoliopsida; order Poales; family Poaceae; genus Triticum; species Triticum aestivum. The sequence continues at coordinate 275,634,398 of NC_057800.1, read as the reverse complement.
AAACTCATGACACAAATCTGACCAAGAAGAAATTGAATCCATTGGCAAGTGCATCAACCACGACATGATGTTGGGTTTGAGTGCCAACAGGAAGTAATTGGTAAGCACCTTGTCGTCGCGAGCTCCAGTAGCTTGCATCGTGATGGTGTAGATGCTGAGGAACTCCGACGGGTCGGTCTTGCTGTTGTACTTCTCGCCAATATCGGGCTTGAACGTGCGGTGGGAGGGCCACTGGAACTGCCACAGCTCTCGGGTAAAGGCTGGACAACCCACCTCATAAGGCAGGTCACCGGGGCCCCGGCGCCGGGTGGTTCATAGTAGGCCGCGCATGCCGATCTGACTGATGGCGTGTCTCCCGTGTCATTCGATGGTAGTTCGAGCGTCCTCCTGGGCCCGTTTCCGAAGGACTTGATGTTGGTCGCGACAGGTTTACGGGTCGGACGACGCTGTGGAAATGTTGTCACCGACATTGGGTCGATTGACCGGTGGCTGTTGTCGTGACCACGGGGGGGGGGGGGGGGGGAGTGCACCATGGTCGCAACATCTCTGGTCCCCCCACCACCGGCATGCACCGGCTTGTCAGGACGGCGGTGCGAGGGTTCCCCTGGGAGCGGCTCGTCTTTGTTGGCGAAGCTGACAAGGCTTCGGATGGTGGCTCTCCACTCGTCGAGCTTCTCCGCAGCAGGGGGAAGTCGAGGAGCAGCTGCACGTGTGCCAGCGGTTCTGCTGGTGTAGGCAGCGGCGAGATCTGCGTAGACCATGATGCGCTCCGACTTCTAACCGAGTTAGAAGGGGCTCTGTCACGGTCTCGCGGTCGCACGACGCCCGCACCGGCGTTTGAGCGCACACGCCGGCCTAGTTCATCCTGCAAGTGGCGCATAGGGATCTTTCTGTGACGGTGCCTGTGGGCTCAAGCATCGTGGTGTTGCTCATCCCGTGCGGCCTGGGAAGGGTGCAGTGCGGGCGCCAGCTGGGGTGCCGTAGAGGCTGCTGCGCCGCCCGTGGGTAGCACGGCCCCACCCCCGGACCCAGCGGCACGTGGCTCGTCGTCTCGGATTTGGACGATGCCGCTCGCTTGGCTCTAATCGCTAGAATGTCGTGGATGCTCGCGGGCAACGTCTCCGGCCCCATCCGTGGGCACCCGGCCGCCTGCTCGCGCTGCCATAGACGGGCCGGCCCCGGACGAGCCGATCATTGTGATCCCCTTTCTCTTAGGGGCCATGGTGATGATGAAGTCGGTGTGCTAACCTTCAAACCAGATTTTCACAGCTTGCGCCCCCTACCTGGCGCGCCAAAGATGTCAGGGGAAACGACACCTACGGGATCACGAGGAATCCCTTTTGCTACGGTTGGCGGGTGCGGGGCTATGGAAAGAGCGGGATTGAGAGATCAATGTAGGGGGATTATCCAGGTTCTGGCCGCAAGTGATGCGTAATACCCTACTCCTGCTGGGTTATGTTAATCCGGTGTTCTTGGACTAGCTACAAAGCGTGCAGGGTCCAAAAAATCTGAATCCTCTCTCAGTACACTGTGGGTCTCCTTTTATAGTCGAAGGGGCTGCCACACTGGCATACAGGAGGTGGAAAGCTATACAATGGTCGACTATATCTCCTGGCACCGTAGGACAAACACATTTAATGCGCTGCCGACGTGCCCTTCTTGCTTTATCGGGGACAGCAAGGAAGATCGTCCCAGCTGTCGCCGCCTCGCCTGGCTTTGACGCATGTCCGAACTGACGAGGCGTGTAGTGCCACACTGGCTGGCTGGCTGCTGAGTTGGTGCGGTGGCAGAGTCTTCACAAAGATCTGCATTCCACCATGCAGGTGCTTGCTGGGTTGTCCTGGAAGCTGCACATCGCCACACAGGTGCCTGCCTTGTTGGCGGGGTGGCTGCTGTGTTGGGAAGGCGGTGGAGCTTTGGCGGGTGCGGGCTGGGCTGCGGCCCCGCGGATATCTTCGGCAAGAGTCTTGCCGGGGCTCCGGCAAGGGTCTTGCCATGGCATCGTGGTCGTCCCCGACAAGAGTCTTGCTCGGGGTCTCGTGGGTATCCTTGGCAAGGATCTTGCTGAGGATCGTCGTCTTTTGGTTATCATCTAGTCTTGTGTGCTTCTGGTCTCCACAAAGATCTGCATGCCACTGTCAGATTTTGGGTTCCGGCAGACCCTTGAGGTTCGAACACTATGGTGCGCGCGGAGATTTCGCCTCCTACCTACCTGCACCCCTCCGCCATGCTAGGATCTAAAACTAAGGAAAGAACAACACAAGAGACACAGGGTTTATACTGGTTCGGGCCACCGTTGTGGTGTAATACCCTACTCAAGTGTGTGGTGTGGTGGATTGCCTCTTGGGATGATGATGGTGAACAATACAAGGAAGAACAGCCTCACGAGGGTCTGTTCTTGGCTGGGGGATGAACTACTAAGAAGAGTTCAGTCACCTTGGCCGGGGGCCACCAGCGCGGAGCATAGCGCTACCGTTTGTGTACGGGCATAGCCGCTCCTCGGCAGTGTCGTCAGCCAGAGCGGAGCATGGCGCTTCCACTAGTACGTGAGAGCCCCCCCCTCTGGGAGGAGCCCTCGGGGCGTGTACAGCCCCGCCTTGACACGTGGCTGGCACGGTAGGGCCTGGCGAGGTGTATCTGGGCACCCGTGAGCCAGCGCGGGACTCACGGGGCCCTACCTCTAGGCGGGTTGCGCCTGGCACTAGACCTTATCTTGTGATGTGTCCCTACAAATTTGGTTAGATGTCGGCACTCTACGTCTTCGGGTCCCGGCCCTCGAGCTGGTCTCAGCCGTCGCTGGTATGCCAGGTCGCGATGCCATGGACAGGGCCAGAGGGTGAGGGCTGGAGAGCCAGTAAGAGCCCTGAGTCGCGATGCTCAGGTACCCCCCCTTTAACGTGCAAGTGGTCGGCATGGAGGAGAAGAGGTGCCGTGGACCGGCATCAAATAATTGAGCATGGTGATTCTAGCGCATAACCGGAAATAAACGCATATGGGATACGTGCCGCTGGGCCTGGCCCGAGCAGCTTGGGGATGATGCGGCCCGAGTGGCGCCCCGAACAAGGTAAGCTAACAACATGGAATAAAAGGGGTACACGCCGCAGGGACGGACCCACGCGGCCTGGGAATAATGCAGCCCTGGGGGCGCTCCCAGTTGGAAGTGAAACTAGAAAGATGTCACCTGATGATGTTGAGGACGAATGAGCGTTGATGTAGCAGACTCGGTGGGCTGCGGAAGCCGATCCTCATGAGCCCCTAGGCCCAGGGGCCTCGGGAGGCTTCGGAGGCGCTGGCGGCTCCTCGCGGGCCATCTCCATCTCTGCCAGGGCAGCGGAACGCCTGGCCTCTCGTGCCTCCGTGATGCCCCTCATGAGGCGCTGGTACGCGTCAGCCGCGTTCGTCAAGCCGTAAGGCATGCGAACGTAGCTGTGGGGTGGGCCTCCGCAGCACCCCACTCGCGAGGGCCAGAGAGGCGACTCGGTTGAGCCCTGGTATGTCGATGCAGACGCGCAGCCCACCATCCTCGCCTGGATGGGGAGCCACTGCTGGTAGGCGGCGGCCACCTTTCATGACTCTTGACTCCTGTAGCTCCTGAATGGCCTTGCTGACGAACTCCTGAGGGTCTGGATCTCCTTGCCTTGCTCCTTCTTGAGGGAAACGTGCTTCAAAACATGCCTCCATGTGGTGCCCAAGCGCCTCCCTCGTGACCCTAGCTAGGTCGGTGGCCCTCCTGGGGAGAGCCCCCGAGCCCTGCCTGAGGAGGGCGCCGGGCGCGCTTTCCTATGCGATGGAGGGAGGTTCCCCCTAGGCAGGCGCGGGCCCAGAGGGGCCTGCCTCCTGAGTGGTCGGGCCAGACGATGTCTTCTTCTTCTTAGGGGCGGTCTCGGGAGGCCTCCTGCTTCCTCGATCCGGGTCTTCCAGTGACGCGGCCTGAAAGGCTCGTTCCAGGGAACACACCGCGTCCTTCTCTTCACAGGGCACCGTGATGACTCCGCCGCTTCCTGGCATCTTGAGGACGTTGTAGCCGTGGTGAGTTACGGCCATGAACTTGGCCAGCGCTGCGTACCCAAGGATGGCGTTGTACGGTAGGCGAATGTGGGCGACGTCGAAGTCGATGAGCTCGGTGCGGTAGTTGTCGCGTGCCCCGAAGGTGACAGGGAGGCGGACCAGCCCAATCGGGACCGTGGAGCCGTCGGTGATACCGGAGAAAGGCTTGGTTGGCTGAAGCTGGCTGTAGGGCACTTGGAGGTTGTTGAATGTCTCCACGGACAGGACGTTGAGCCCTGCCCCGCCATCAATGAGGGTCTTGGTGACCACCACGTTGCTAACGATCGGGGAGCAAAGCATCGGGAGAACTCCGGCTGTAGCCGCACACTTGAGCTAATCTGCTGAGCTGAACGTGATGGCGCACGCCGACCACCTGAGAGGGCGCGTGGCTTTGAGCCTGGGGAGGACTGCGTTCACTTCGCGGGCGAACTGCTTGAAGATGCGCTGAGAGGCGGGGGCTTGTGCTCCGCCCAAGATGCAGGCGATCGCGCGCGGCTCCTGGAAGCCCCCAGCCTCCTCATCCTGGTGGCGGTCCTCGTTTCTCCTTGGCTGCGGCGGCAACGGTGGGAGGCCTGCGTTGCCTTGCGGGTGATCCTCGCGAGGCTGATCCCTCTAGTCTCCCTCGCGAGGCTAATCCCTCCATCCTCTCTCGCGAGGCGGGTCTTGCCAGCGATCCTCGCGAGGTTGGTCGCGCCACCCTTGGTGCGGGCCACGGTCTTCCCAGCGTCCTGCGTTCCTTCCTCCTCCTCGACCGTAGCCCCGGTCACCGCGGTCGGGCCGACGGTCGATCCTTCCTTCTCGCACGGCTCGGAGTTCTTGACATTCGTTGGTGTTGTGGGTGTGGAGGTCGTGGTACACACAGTACCGGCTACCCTTGGAAGGTTCAGGCTGATCTCTGTCCCGCTTGGTGTCTGGTTCCGCCGCGAGCACGGCAGCCCCCTTGCGCTTCACATCCTTGGCCTTGAGCTTCTTCTCTTCTGGGTCTGCGGCAGGCAGCTCGAGGAGGAAGAGACGCCCTTCCTCAGCCCTGGCGCACTTGTTTGCCAAGTTGAACAGCTCCAAGGAAGTGCACAGGTCTTCATGCATCGCCAGCTCCTCCTTCATCTTGACGTCGCGCACGCCGTCGGAGAAGGCCAAGATGATGGCCTCCCCAGTCACCTTGGGAATCTTGAGGCGTGCGTTGTTGAAGCGCTGGATGTACTTCTGTAGGGTTTCCCCAGGCTATTGCTTGATGCGGCGCATGTCGCTCACGGCGGGTGGTCGGCCGTGAGTGCCTTGGAAGTTGGGGATGAAGCGGGTGCGCATCTCGTCCCAGGAGGAGATTGTGCCTGGAGCCAGGTTCAGGAGCCAGGTGCGGGCCACGTCCTTTAGTGCCATGGGGAACCAGTTCGCCATGACCTTCTCGTCTCTGTTGGCAGCTTCGATGCCTAGCTCGTAGAGCTGGAGGAACTCTGCAGGGTCAGCCATGCCGTCGTAGCGAGGAGGCAAGTCTGGCTTGAACTTGCCGGGCCACGCGACGCTGCGTAGCTCGGTGGTGAAGGTGCGGCAGCCTGCTGTGGCCACGGGAGGCCTTGGGTGACGGGGAGCTTGGTCTTGCATGTCCCCATGCGCTGCAGCTGGGAGCAGCGCGGGGTCTTGACGCGCGGGAGCAGGAGCATGCTCGCGACGTGCTGGAGCAGGGAGCGCCCGGGCAACTTCTTGCGGGCGAGGGACTTCCTGGCAGCTCTGCTCTTGCCGCGCTGGCGCCTGAGAGCGGGTTCTGTCCAGGGGCCACGCGCCTTGGAGCCATGGCATCTTCTTGAGGAGGAGGCGGTCGGGGCGCCGCCGGAGCCTCGTCGCCCGCACGGGGCGGGGTGCGGTGCAGTGGAACGGACGGCGCAGGAGAGCCCCCCGCGGCGCGGACGAGCTCGGCGACGCGGTCGAGCCATTCTTCATAGACGTCGTCGACGGGACGGTAGCGCAGGAGCTCGTTTGCCGCGATGAGTGCAGCCCGAGCCTCCATGGGCGCGCGGAGCGCGCGGGACGAAGAACCAGCTGGGGTGAGCGAGGGAGTTGCGGTGCGGCCGTCTTGCCGCACGGACGGATGCTGGGACGATGCTTGCCGCTCGTCCCCCCTGGGCCGGTGGCGGCGTTGATGGCAGGTGACGGGGAACGGCGTGGATGCCCGCCAACAGGGGCCGTCTGGGCGACGCGGGAAGCGAGTGCGGCCCGGCGCTCGGCGCGGGCCCGACGAGCGTCAGACATGGGCGTGATGGTCGGAGGAGAACGGGGTGGTGGAAGACAAATCCCGGCGCACCCCTACCTGGCGCGCCAAATGTCGGATTTCGGGTTCCGGCAGACCCTTGAGGTTCGAACACTGGGGTGCGCGCGGAGATTTCGCCTCCTACCTACCTGCACCCTCCGCCACGCTAGGATCTAAAACTAAGGAAAGAACAACACAAGAGACACAGGGTTTATACTGGTTCGGGCCACCGTTGTGGTGTAATACCCTACTCCAGTGTGTGGTGTGGTGGGTTGCCTCTTGGGCTGATGATGATGAACAATACAAGGAAGAACAGCCTCGCGAGGGTCTGTTCTTGGCTGGGGGGATGAACTACTGAGAAGAGTTCAGTCACCTTTTCCTCTCTATCTCTTCCTCTCTCTCTCTCTCGCTCACTTCCGACCTCTTTTTGCTATGTGGGTGGCTGGTCCTATTTATAGAGGCCCTGGTCCTCTTCCCAAATATCGAGCGGGAAGGGCGCCAACAATGGCGGGCTAATTTGAAGGGGGACAGCAAGTATCAGCTATCCTAACAAAAGTAGTCTTCGCCTGCGCAATGCTCTGGTGATGACGCCGTCTTGGGCTCCACGGTGACCTCTGTCTCATAGTTCTCCTGGTCTTGGTCTCGTTGCACCGAAATGGCAACCTTTGCCTAATGCCTCGGTACTCCGCGGCTGCTCTTGCCCCCTTTGCACCAAAGAGGAAGGGAGGATGCTGCGCGGGCTGGCACCCGCCTGGCGCCCTGAGTCGTCATGGCTTGCGTCACGGACACCTCATGAGGTACCCCGCCTTGATCTCTCCGCCTCCTCGTGAGCCAGCCTGACGAGGCCGTGCCTGAGGAAGCTCCGCATCATCCACCCCGTGAGGCTTGGCCCCTCGTGAGGGTCTTGGGTTTGTGTTGGTGAAGACGGGCCGTGCTGGCCCCCCTCCTTGAGCCACGCCGCAGGCCGCAGGCAGGCAAGTCTGGGGACCCCCGTTCCCAGAATGCCGACAGCCACCATGGAGGTGCCTCCCGAGTCTCGATTCCAAAGTGGTTGATGGTGTTGGAACTCTTGGGTTCAAGGGTGGCGGCTCTGCTGGTGTTGGGCAAGTTGCCCCGGCAAGGTTCTTGCCAGGGCTGTGGAGGCCGCCCCAGCAAGGGCCTTGCTGGGGGAGTTCACCTCGCCCTTCTGCTCTTCGTGTTTTTGGCTTGGCGTTGCTCTAGTTGTCTTGTGGCTTTGCTTCCTTCCTCTGCCCCGCTAGGTGTGGCCACAGGCGCGGCTCCAACTGCCCACGCACAAGTAAAGGGGTACAAAAGAGGACCCCTCCTTTTGTGCACCGACATGTTTATTCCTAGAAACTATGTGCGTTGCGTGAGGTCATCGCCCACGGTATTTTCTGAATAACCATTTGCAATAGCAAAACTTAATTAGCAGGCTAATTCTCCATTAGAAGGATAATTGCTCTATTATTAATAATCCATTTATTAATCTATTTGACATTCATATTAAGCACATAATATATTTCATTTCCATATTAAGGAAGCATGATTTCATAATTGAAATACATGAGAGTACATCATGATATAGCTTCAGCACTCAGCTACCCCATTAAACAACTACACCAGCACCAAGTTTCACATGCAACATGTAGAACCTTTCAAAATTAGCATCATAAACAGTATATAGACATATGCATCTCATCTGGAAAACTCCTGAAGCAGAAGGCGAATATTGAGCCTTCATTCATGTTGAAGGTCTTTGCAACTTTAGGCCAGTGCATGTGGGTGATTGACCGTCCGTCCTTTGTCCTCTTGAGGAACACTTCAATATTGAACAGTGGGTGTTGTATGAAAACCTTCCTCGCCTCCTGACCATAGAGGTGGTTTGAGAGGTAATCATCAGTGAACTACTTTGGAAAGGCCTGAAAACAAGGATGTGCATAAATATCTTCTCTATATTGGAAATGGGGCAAAGGAATAAAAAAGGCAAGGTATAATAGTTAGTACCATCTTGTAGTGAATTGATGTCTTCTTCATTGTGCAGACAAAGATCTTGTTGTTTTTTGTCGCTAATTTCTTTATCCTAACAATCTTTCTAAGTTTCTTAACTTGATTGATATTCATGGACAACTCATTTCCCCATATGCAAAAAGGTCGAACAGTGGGTCAAAACCTCTGATAGCAGGACCTACATGTGCAAGACCAAATTGTTAAAAACCTAAATATTAGAATGGTTCCCGCAGTTGCACAATAATGTGCTATTAGACAATGGACCATGCATGTGCTAACCTCGATTGTAAACCTCAGTGCTTCCCATTGTTTCCCTGCCACACATATAAGGTAGTTAGTCATCAGGTTAAGTAAGGGTTCGCATGCTATTAGTAAAATATGTTGATGAAAAATAAGCACATTGCAGATTCATCAGATTAATTCAAGCCACATGGAAAACGCATTTATCCAAACCAAGCATGATTAAGAACTAGGAAATATAGCACTTGTATAGGTTTCTCATGTATTAAGTGCAGCCAAATTCAAATTATTCCTCACATGCACAACAATACAAAATTCTACCAACGACAACTGGACATTGCATTGCAGAATTGAACCAAGCAGTTAACTAAACACCACAACAACTAAACCAAACATTGACTGAGAACCACATTGCACAATATAACATACTCCTAATAGAAGATCAAACAATTAACCAAACCAAGCATGCTTAACAACTTGGAAATATAACAATTGTATTTGTTTATCATGTATTTACTACAACCAAATTCAATTTATTCCTCACATGGTATACAGTAACAGAATGCACCCACAACTATTGAACATCGCATTGCAGAATTGAACCAAACAGTTAACTAAGCACCACAACACAAATGAACCAAACGTTAACTGAGCACCACATTGCACAATGTATAACCAAACCAAGCATGCTTGACAACTTGGAAATATAGCAATTGTATTCGTTTCTCATGTATTTTGTCAAGATAAATTCAATTTATCTCTCACATGGAAGACAATACAAAATTGCATCCTGAAGAATTGAACATCACATTTGTTGAATTGGACCAAACAGTTAACTGAAGACAACAACTAATTAACAAAACAGTTAATAAGTGAGCACCACACTGCATGACATATAGAACATATACACTAGAGCAACAGATTGCATGGTAAAATTAGATAGCACAATTCACTAGAATTTGTGAAGGAAAGGCAGGAGCATCACATGCAATGGGTAAACCGAGCATGCTTAACCGGCATAGCTAGAAAATGGCAAGGTGCTCCTCCAAGATCTGGGCGTTGGCACTAACGGCAGCCATCGCGACCTCATCGACGCGTGCGGCCGCGATTTGCTTCTCCGCTGCCAAATGCTCCTTGAGATCCTGCCTATACTGCGTGCACCATGGCTTAGGGCAGCGCTTATTTGGTAGAGGGGTCGGTGATTTGGGTGGACGGTGTCGCGCAGTTGTCGGGGCATGTTGTATGTGGAAGGAGGAGAAGGATGGGGGTCGGGTGTGGATTACTTGCCTGGATAGACGAGGCCGAGCAGCGCGAAGGAGGGTCGCCGGCGAGGAGGCGGCACTTCAAGCAAGGAGTGAAGGTTTCAACTTGGAAAGGAAGGCATAAACAGGGCAAATGTGGCTTTTGGTAAGGGAGGGAGGTAGATATTTCCGCGGAAGCTGAAAATTTGGAATCGCTTCAGCGAAAAAACTGGCGCGCAAAGTGTCATCAGACACGGTCCCTTATTCAGAACTGTGTATGATATGTGAACATCACAAATGATTCAGATAGCTTAACCCATGTGTGATGAGTTTGAACGTCAAAAATTTTGGTTCGAATTTCCCTGGTTACAGTGGTCATCCACGTCATTGCATAATTTGGGTAGACAAAGGAGACTACAAGACACCCACACTTCTTAATCAAGCAAGTTAAACAATTAAACAGAGCTTGCTGACCTAAACATTACTCTAACAAATTAAAGACCGATGCTCTAAATTAAAAAAACAAAGAGTACTACTACAGTTGGTGCTCGTCGATCTCCGCCGCCGCCTCCATGTCCAGCTTGCGCCCGACGGTCTCCTGGGGAAGGGGCTCCATGGCATCCATCACACCATACTCGGCAAGCATTTCGCCATCCACATCCATCATCTCTTTGGAAAAGGCCGCCATGAGCTGGGTGTGGGCGGCCGTGATCTGGGCTTGGACGGGCTCCGTTGTCACAAGGTATGCGGCGAAGGAACGAACGGCTGCTTGAACGCTCTCGGCGATTGCCAACTCTCCGGCCGTGGGTTGCCGATTATTGTCGGAGAAGCTTCGTTCGATTTGTGCGGTGACCGCCATGAGCTGGGCGTGGGCGGCCTTGACATGGTCGTGGACAGCCTCCATCAGGGCTAAGGCCACCGCTGCGGAACGAACAACTGTTGTGCCGCTCTCGCCAGTTGCTATCCCCGAGGCAGATGTTGATGCCGCCACCTGAGAAGCAACAATGGCCGTTTGGGCTGCCTTGGCCACCCGGTCGCAGATTGCGGCCATGCTCATGGACCTTGTTAGCACGCGCATGGCGGCTGCGGCCGCGCTCTTACCGGAGTGGGCCACCGAAGTTGCCCTCACGACGCGGGTCCATGTGCCCATCTTTCACCGGTGATAATTGAACAGTGAAATGATATTCGGGGAGCGAGCTAGTGTGCTTGAGATGCTGTCTGTGGACTGTAGCCGGCACACTTTCTCGCGTAAGCCATAGACATACTATACACTGACGGTGCTCCAGGATATTTTGTGCTGCATCTCACACGGTTGGTGATAATAAACTGTGTGGGATCTAGTTGATTTTTCATCTTGATTTTAATTACATAATGGGGTCACAGCGGCAATGGACGGTGTTTGAATTGCTAGACCTTTTATCTGCAGTGAACATGCAACTATATGTGTGTCGTAAAAAAATTGGAATTATTCAGGGTTCATTTGAACATTTTACACATTAAATTGGTTTTCTAGCCATTTCAGGTGCACAATTCAAAATTAAACTACATGCACATGCTCCGGTGCACCAACATGGGTTGTAAAATCATATATGTGTCCATGGGTTTATGCTTATGTCCCATGCAAGAAATGGGGATGAAATTCGAACACCACGACACCGTGGCTCTCTGGAAAACTTCAACTGTGACGCCCCAAGACCGACGCTCTAGGCGCCTTCCATGTTTTCGTTGTCGCTGTGTGTTTATTATGTTTGTTGCATTATCATAATTGTTTTGCATATTTCATTCCTATATGTTTATGCCATGATCATGTTGAGTGCCTTGTCACATCTTTTCTTCTTGCACCATGCCCATTTCACTTGTTATGCCATGTGTTGCATTGTGCCCTAGTCATTTTGCATTTCATCATGCTCATCATGTGCATTGTGAGATTCATCTTGTTGTTCTACGTGCTCTATGTGTGTGTTTATGTTCAACCCCTTGTTTCCTCTCTCAACATATCAATGCACTATCACCTCCTCCTTCCTTCTTTTTTTGGCAAGTGACATTTTTATTCCTCCATAAATGTTCAATATTTTCCTATCTATTTTAGACCATGTCCTCAACCCCTCTGCCAAATCTGATCCCATTTGGCCTTGTTTTGGTTGGATTAAAAAATGGCTCAAGTTTGAATTTAATTCAAACATGAATTATTTTTCTATCCTTAAAAATGCCCAAACCATTTTATTAAAATCCTTCATAAATCCAGGACCTCAGATTTATCCTTATATCATTCTACTTATTTGCCAAACCCTCTGAGCATTTCTTCCAATGTTCTATTCATATTATAAATGGATAAGAAGAACAACAGAAGGGGAGAGAGAGTTCCAGCCGTCCCCTTCTTTGGCCCAGCCCACGTAGAAATGTACCGAAGCGGTACATTTCCTTCTTCCTCCTCACGGTAGAACTCCAGGGGCATCGTTCACATGGCCACTGAGGATGCCCGAGCTCCACGTCGATGCCCAGCCCCTATAAATTCCCCTCGGTGTCCGAGCCCCTCTTTAGGGTTTCTCTCTTCCATCCGCGCCGCCGCCAGGTGAGTCTAGCCTCCAGATCCATCGCCCCAAACCTTCCTGAGCAAGACAGAGAGCAATTCTCGTCGCCGGCGTGCCCTCCAGCGAGCCCAGGCGAGTCCATAGAGTCTAGGGGCTTCGTCTTCCTTGACTACGTCGACTACCTCCCTCAAATCAAGCCGGGGCCGTTGTCAAGCATCGTCCCCTTCATCTTCTTCCTCTACGGTAGCTACTCGTCGCCTGTTAATTTCGTCGCATCCCCTCGTCCCCGAGCTCGATCGACTCCCCTGAGCCCCTCTACGTGAGCAGCCGCGCTTTCCCTGTACCCCTTTTTCTATTTGATTGCATCCTCTGTCGCCAGTTGCTTGCATGCCCGATGTTCCTCCGTCGTCACTTTGGTCACAAGCGAGGTTGATATGCTTTCTCTGTTTCTTCTACACACACATTGCCATGCCCAGATCGCGCCAAGTGCAGTCTCGCACGCCACACCCGCTAGCGCCAGCGCACCCATGAATGCTTCCGCAAACTGAGTCCTGTACACCATGTCCTTGATATTTGAATTTGTGCGCACGTGAGAACCTACACTCAGTGCCTCCACTCATGCACGCTGCACTCCCGCGAGACACCAACGCGACGCTCGTGTCTCCTTGTTTCTTGCACCACATCACCTATGCACGCAATGCATCACTTACAGCCTGCTGCTTGCCCTGCTTCACAACCATGCTCGCCAAGCTGCCGCTGCCATGCCCGAGACGAGCACGATCTCGTGCTCGAGCCTTTGTATGCATGCGTCGCACAACGCATCTACCTCCCAGTCCCGCACACCCGTCGCAGTCTCCTGGGCCCCGCCGTTTCACCATTGCTCGCCGATGTAGTCGGTGTGTTCTCTGTTGCAGAGAAGAAGAAACACCGTCCGCCGTGGGGCTAGATCAAAAGGAGCCGTGCCCCATTCTGTCAACAATAGTAGCAGTAGTGCAATGGATCGGGCCACATAGTTCTACCAGGGAGACCCGGGTATGAATCCCCTCGGGAACATATTTAGAACCCCAATTTTTGCCTCTGTCCCCTCTATGACAGTGGGACCCCACTCGTCATCCTCTCTGTCTCCCACACACTCAGCGCTTATTCGGGCCAAGTCCTGCTGGGCTGCTGCAGGTTGCTGCAATCCGGCCCATGCATATTTTTCCCAATCTGTGTATTTTAGCATTTTCCAATGCATTCTTATTTATTGAAATGCCACTGTTTTGCGTTGTTGATAATTAAAGATCCATCCATCCAAATAAAATATGTCATATATGCAACTTGCTCAGATTTTCATGTACTTTCATTATATACAACATTCATCCATGTTTAAAATGTTTAAACTTGCTTTTCGTATTAATTTTCTTAAATGATATGCTAAGGTGATTTATTTCATAACTTAATAACCGTAGCTCCAAATTTAATAAACTTTATATGTATTTGGGGTAGAAAAATGCATAGATTAACATGGTGGCATTACTTTGCATGTTTAACAACTCTAAAATATGGTTTAGGGAAGAACAGTACTAAATCCATAATTTGCATATGAGGATTTTCTAAAATTGTTGTTTGTAATTTCCGGCCACATTTACATTTGCCTAAATAGTTAGTTTAATTATGCTTCATCTCTTGATATGTTTGACAACATTTAATATTGTTGGGTACATAAACGGGAGTGAACTAAATAATTGAATGTGGTGTTTAGTCAATATGCAACTTGTTACATATTGAGCTCCACTTAATTTGTAGTATTGTTTGTTGCACTTTGCCATGCCATGCTTCTTTAAACCGGACATGCATCATACTTGGTTGTGCATCATGCCATGTTCATGCTTGTGTGTTTACCTTGTTGCTTGCTTCTTTCCGATTTTCTTCTCTCGTTAGTTTAGGTTTTGTTCCGGAGTTGTGAGGATTCGTTCGACTACATCCGTTTGCCTTCTTCATGGACTCGTTCTTCTTCCTTGCGAGATTTCAGGCAAGATGATCATACCCTCGAAATCACTTCTATCTTTGCTTGCTAGTTGTTCGTTCTATCTCTATGCCGCGCTACCTACCACTTGTTATATCATGTCTCCCATTTTGCCATGTCAAGCCTCTAACCCTCCTTTCTAGCAAACCATTGTTTGGCCAAGTTACCGCTTTTGCTCGGCCCCTCTTATATCATTGTTAGTTGCAGGTGAAGTTGAAGTTTGTTCCATGTTGGAACATGGATATGTTGGGATATCACAATATCTCTTATTTAATTAATGCCTCTATATACTTGGTAAAGGGTGGAAGGCTCGGCCTTATGCCTGGTGTTTTGTTCCACTCTTGTCGCCCTAGTTTCCGTCATACTAGTGTTATGTTCCTTGATTTTGCGTTCCTAACGCGGTTGGGTGTTATGGGAACCCCTTGACAGTTCACCTTGAATAAATCTCCTCCAGCAAGGCCCAACCTTGGTTTTACATTTTCCTAACAATCTTTTACCCTTCCCTTGGGTCGGCCAACCCGAGGGTCATCTTTATTTAAACCCCCGAGCCAGTGCTTCTCTAAGTGTTGGTCCGAACCGGGCAGCTTGCGGGACCACCTCGGGGCAACTTGAGGGCTGGTTTTACTCGTAGCTTGACCTATCCAGTGTGCCCTAAGAACGAGATATGTTCAGCTCCTATCGGGATTGTCGGCACATCGGGCGGCTTTGCTGGTCTTGTTTTACCATTGTCGAAATGTCTTGTAAACGGGATTCCAAGACTGATCGGGTCTTTCCGGGAGAAGGAATATCCTTCGTTGACCGTGAGAGCTTGTGATGGGCTAAGTTGGGACACCCCTGCAGGGTATAAACTTTCGAGAGTCGTGCCCGTGGTTATGTGCTAGATGGGAATTTGTTAATGTCCGGTTGTAGAGAACTTGACACTTAACTTAATTAAAATGAACCAACCGCGTGTGTAGCCGTGATGGTCTCTTTTCGGCGGAGTCCGGGAAGTGAACACGGTTCTTGTGTTATGGTTGTGCGTAAGTAGTTTCAGGATCACTTCTTGATCACTTCTAGTTCACGACCGTTGCGTTGCTTCTTTTCTCGCTCTTATTTGCG
Organism: Triticum aestivum; assembly: GCF_018294505.1. Lineage (NCBI taxonomy): Eukaryota > Viridiplantae > Streptophyta > Magnoliopsida > Poales > Poaceae > Triticum > Triticum aestivum. The sequence continues at coordinate 275,618,984 of NC_057800.1, read as the reverse complement.
TATGTTAGCCACCATATTTGCTTAGTGCTTGCTACAGCTCCACCCCATTACCCTATCCTACCCATAAGCTTAAATAGTCTTGATCTGCTGAGTCCTCATGACTCACAGATACTTCCAAACAGTTGCAGGTGCGGATGATACTAGTGCAGGTGATGCAACCGAGCTTAAGTGGGAGCTCGATGAAGATCTTGTTCGTTGTTATGTGTCTTTTCCGGATGATCAATAGTGGAGCCCAGTTGGGATGATCGGGGATCTAGCATTTGGGGTTGTCTTCTTTTACTTTGGTTCCATAGTCGGACCTTGATTGTATTCTGGATGATGTATGTTTAACTTGTATTTGTGTAAAGTGGCGATTGTAAGCCAACTCTTTATCCCTTTCTTATTCAGTACATGGGATTGTGTGAAGATTACCCCACTTGCGAGTAAACCACCATGGGTTATGCCTCTAAGTCGTGCCTCGACACGTGGGAGATATAGCCGCATCGTGGGTGTTACATCAACGTACTTGCTTTTGTAATTCTAGTAAATCCAAAATTCGTCCTAAATTCGTGAAACTTGGCATGCTATCATGGAGCGGCATCAACATGCCATGGTAAACTTTTTGTCCAATTTGGGACAGGTTTGCAGATATGCTTCTCACAAACCAGAGCTTCTCACAACAAGCCTATTGGTTTCGGTAGGGAACGTTTCACCATTCTAGACGAAACGATATTCATTGCCTCTTCTCGATTTCAATTTTTTTCCTAGTGTGAACATAGAACAACATGAGTGTTGTGTCAATTTTTGGGATTTTTCAGGGTTCATTTGGACATTTTTATGCATTAATTTAATTTTCAATGCATTTATGTGCGTAATTAAAATCTGAACTACATGCACATGCTCTAATGCATATAAATTGGTTGAAAACTCGAATCTGTGTCCTTGATTGCATGCTTAGGTCCCTTACAAGAAATGGGAATGAATGTCAAACACCCTGCCACCGTCACTCGGCCGCAAACAATGAGATACCTTGTTTCTAAATTCTAGTACTACTACTACTACTGCTACTACTACTACTACTACTGCTACTTACTTCTACTTACTGCTACTGCTACTTACTGCTACTGCTACTGCTACTCAAGAGCAAGCTAGGTTACTTACTCACTAGGGTCGACCCACATCCTCTTCTTCTCATTCTTCACCGGGACTGGGGTGCCTCCGCTTTTCCTTGGCGTGGCCTTGGTCACACTTGGGGAATTGGCAGGGTGCTCTTCGATCGGCCCCTGCATGGTGCGGCCACCTGGAGAGGCAGAGAGGTCGCCTTGAGGGGTCATGACCAACATGGACGCATCCGCCCCGGCGATGGTCACCCCGTCCTCCAGTTGTGGCTTCAACGAGGACGGGACCGGCACCTCCGCCGTCCCGCCAATGCGTGAGGCACCCCCCGGAGGGGGTGCCGCTCTGCTCTTCTTCGGGGTCGTCTGGCCTGACCCTCGCGGAGTCCGGGGAATGGATCATGACCTCGTGAGGGCCCCGGTGGAATGTGGGGAGTCCACAGCCGGGAGCTCATCGGTGTCGTTGTGACGCCCCCGATTCAATCGTACACTAATCATGCACGCAATGTGTACGATCAAGATCAAGGACTCACGGGAAGATATCACAACACAACTCTAAAACATAAATAAGTCATACAAGCATCATAATACAAGCCAGGGGCCTCGAGGGCTCGAATACAAGTGCTCGATCATAGACGAGTCAGCGGAAACAACAATATCTGAGTACAGACATAAGTTAAACAAGTTTGCCTTAAGAAGGCTAGCACAAACTGGGATACAGATCGAAAGAGGCGCAGGCCTCCTGCCTGGGATCCTCCTAAACTACTCCTGGTCGTCGTCAGCGGGCTGCACGTAGTAGTAGGCACCTCCGGTGTAGTAGGGGTCGTCGTCGACGGTGGCGTCTGGCTCCAGGGCTCCAGCATCTGGTTGCGACAACCAGGTAGAAGGGAAAGGGGGAAAGAGGGAGAAAAGCAACCGTGAGTACTCATCCAAAGTACTCGCAAGCAAGGAGCTACACTACATATGCATGGGTATATGTGTAAAGGGCCATATCGGTGGACTGAACTGCAGAATGCCAGAATAAGAGGGGGATATCTAATCCTGTCGAAGACTACGCTTCTGGCAGCCTCCGTCTTGCAGCATGTAGAAGAGAGTAGATTGAAGTCCTCCAAGTAGCATCTCCAAGTAGCATCTCCAAGTAGCATCTCCAGTAGCATCGCATAGCATAAACCTACCCGGCAATCCTCCCCTCGTCGCCCTGTGGAAAAGCGATCACCGGGTTGTCTGTGGAACTTGGAAGGGTGTGTTTTATTAAGTATCCGGTTCTAGTTGTCATAAGGTCAAGGTACAACTCCAAGTCGTCCTGTTACCGAAGATCACGGCTATTCGAATAGATTAACTTCCCTGCAGGGGTGCAACAACTTACCCAACATGCTTGATCCCATTTATCCGGACACACTTTCCTGGGTCATGCCCGGCCGCGGAAGATCAACACGTCGCAGCCCCACCTAGGCACAACAGAGAGGCCAGCACGCCGGTCTAAACCTAAGCGCGCAGGGGTCTGGGCCCATCGCCCTAAGCACACCTGCACGTTGCGTGGGCGGCCGAAAGCAGACCTAGCCTAGTGGCGTTCCAGTCCAATTCGGCGCGCGCCGCTCCGTCGCTGGCGTCACGAAGTGCTTCGGCTGATACCACGACGCCGAGTGCCCATATCTTTCCCACGTAGTTGGTTAGTGCGTATAGGCTCGTAGCCAACTCAGATCAAATACCAAGATCTCGTTAAGCGTGTTAAGTATCCGTGAACGCCGAACAGGGCCAGGCCCACCTCTCTCCTAGACGGACTCAACCTGCCCTGTCGCTCCGCCACAAATATCCACTCGCGGGTGCTCCACCAGCCGACCCGTCTTTGGTCACCACATGTATCATATATACCCGTCATCACCTCCCGAGTGACCACTGCCCGATAGTATAGCACAGCAGACGGACAAGAATGTAGGGCCACAGATGAAAATACTAGCATCCTATGCTAAGCATGTAGGATTGCGGGTAAGGTATCAATGACTGTAGCAACAATGACAGGCTATGCATCAGAATAGGATTATCGGAAAGCAGTAACATGCTACACTACTCTAATGCAAGCAGTATAGAGTAGAATAGGCGATATCTGGTGATCAAGGGGGGGGGGCTTGCCTGGTTGCTCTGGCAAGAGAGAGGGGTCGTCAACTCCGTAGTCGAACTGGGCAGTAGCAGCGTCGGTCTCGTAGTCTACCGGAGAGAAGAGGGGGAAGAAACAATGAATACCATGTAAACAGATGCATATCGATGCATGACATGACAAGTAACGATGCTAGGCGTGCCCTAATGTGGTATGAGGTGATGCCGGTTAAGGGGGGAAACATCCGGGAAAATATCCCCGGGGTTTCGTGTTTTTGGGCAGCGGAGCCGGAGGGGGGAAAGTTGCAAGTTCGATAGGTCAGGGGGTGTGGCGGACCAACGGACTGCGTATCCGGATTCGTCCCATCGTTCTGAGCAACTTTCATGTTGAAAATATTTTAATCCGAGTTACGGATTAAAAGATATGATTTTCTAAAGATTTTATTAATTTCTAGAATTTAATCAATTATTTATTTAATTCAAAAATGGATTTGTGACATCAGCATGATGTCATGCTGACATCAGCAGTCAACGTTGACCGTTGACCTGGTCAACCTGACGTGTGGGTCCAGTGGGACCCACCTGTCATTCTCTGTTTAGTTTAATTACAGATTAGTTAATCTAGTTAGTGATTAGGTTAATCTAATCAGGATTAATTAACTTAATTACTTAATTAATTAATTAATTAATATTTTAATTATTTTAGTTATTGTTTATTTATTTATTTAATATATTTATTTATTTATTTATTTTAATTCCTTCTTCTTTTCCTTTTTTTTAAAACGTTCTGGGGTGGGGCCCCAAGGTCAGTGGCTCAGGGGGAGCCCTAACGGGCGAACGGGCACTGGTCCCGGGCGCACCCGAGCGGGCACTCGCCCGTAGGGCGGGACGAGGCCGCCGGGGCACCGACGGCGGGGCACGCCGGCGCGGCTAGCCGGGGCCATGGCGGGCGGAGGCGCGCGGGCAGCGCGGTGGCGCGGCCACGGGAGGAGGAGAGGGCGGACGCGGCGCGCCAAGGCACGGGGGTTAGGATGCCCCGGCCGGAGCGGGACGCGAGTGGGAGAGGCCACGGCGGGCGCGGGTGGACGACGGCGGCAGCGCCCGCAGCAGACCAACACGAGGGGGCACGGGGCCAGCGGCGAGGCGCCGCAACAGGGGACGAGCGCGTGGGGTCGTGGGGGCCGAGAGCACGGCGCGGGCGGCGCCCCGGCGTGGAGTTGCGGGACGTGGCCGGTCGCGGTGAGCGCGTCGTGGGGGGAAAGAGGAGGGGAGGCGAGGCTCACGGCAGGTCGTAGGGACTAGGCAGAGGGCTCGGGGAGGGTCGATAAGGTCCGTCGAGGGAGAGGACGAGGCGGCGGCTGTCCGGCGACGACGGCGAAGGCGCAGGGGATGGGCGCCGGCGTCGAGGCGCGTTGGAACGGCGCGGGTTCTGGCCCCTCCCCGATCCAGTCGAGTGGGGGGGCACCTGGGAGGAGGCAGGGGGCGGCATTCATCGGGGTGGAGGGTTCCGGCGAGGGGCGTCGATGGGGGCGGGGCACGGTTGCCCCGATCCAGATCCAGCGGGGAAGTGGGGTGTGGGTGCGTGAGTGGGCTAGGGTTTGCGGGGTGTGGGGATAAGGAGAGGGAGTGGGGGCCGACCTGGGCCGGCCTGGTTGGCCCAGAGGCCAGCTGGGCTATGGCCCAGAGGGGGGGGGTTCTTTCTCTCCTTTATTCTTCTTCTTTTTGTTTTATTTTTCCTTTTCTTTTATTTATTCCTTTCGGTTTTATTAAATTATTAATTTAGTTCAATTTTGAAGAATGTGAGAACAACACCTAAATATGGTGTGTTAAAGATACCACTGCCACATTAATTTGGACAGCTAAATAAAATAGTTTAATATTTTACAAAATACAAAAGGCATTTAATTAATTTCTTTTGCTGCTGTTTTATTTCCCTTTGAGCATTTAAACATTTTATAAAATGTGGTTTCATCACCATAATTACCTATGTATTATTTGGTTCACTCCGAACATTTAAATTTTAATATTTGAAAACTTTTATTGTTTGCTCGATTTTGAATTTGAAATTCGAACTAGGTTCCGAAGTAACGCGAGTTTATCCACTGTAACCGAGGTGACATGGCGTCATTAGCGGGGATTACTGTAGCTTAATTACCCGGGCGTCACAATTCTCCTCCACTACAAGAAATCTCGTCCCGAGATTTAAGAGGGGAGTAAGGGGGGAAGGTCTGGTAACGAATATAGCGGGTCTTCTCATCCTGGCTTGCTCTTCTCGAAGAGGTCAACCCAATATATTGATGCCTTCATACTTCTGCTTCAGGTCAAAATGATGAAGTCGTCATCCTTTCTTCGGGATCTTCAACGTACTTACGAATAGGTAAGGGGCAGCTCGGCTACGACAGAATGCTTATGAGGGAAACAATCTGGGGTTAACCCATGAATGAGCATAAGAGTACCTCTCGAATTGAACCAATAAAATATGTCGAGAGTAAGGTACGAAGGCTCAATAAGAGGTTCCAAGCGTATAGATAGTTGCTTGAAGTCTGAACCGGAGTGAGAAAGGGGTTCAGAGCAACGAGAGTAAGTATTGCGTCTGATACCAGAATAGAGCATTAGGAAGGTGACCCGTGAATTACATACGAAGTCAAGCGTGGGGAATAACTTTGGAAACCGAGGGTGTACAGGAGAGTCAGGTTTTGATCCTGTGGAACTATGGGTTATGGGCCCACCATGTGGTTTAAAAGTAAGAAGGGTGATGACGTCTTGCACGATCATGTAAGTAAGGCATGTCAGAGGATAGCTCGTCAGTTATGTCGGCAACAACATCGGTACCAAGGGCGAGGGACGAAGAGAACCAATTCCTGCTTGTTGAATGAGGCGGACCAATAGGCAAAGTTCTCGTCCATCGATGACTACCGGAATGTCATCAACAATAGTAACAGGGTTACACCAGGCAAGATGGTACACCGAGGTGTTTACATAAGCAGGGATATTACTGCTTATATTATATAGATCACAAGAAGGTTTAAACAAACCAATGGAAAGGAAAAGTGATTATTATGTTTAAACAGAACAATGGAAAGGAAAATGTGTTTAAACACATCTTTCAGGGGTAAATCCTTCCCAAGGACAAGCAGAGCAAGATATCCATGACAGGATATAAAGTAGAAAACCATTTAGGTAAGGGGGAAGGAATCTCATGATATTACCCATACAACGGTTTTAGGATAAGTGATAAATAAAATTTAGCATCGTGCTTCAAATGTTCCTGTTGAAAATCGGAGTACCATTGACATGCTTCGAGATAGCATTGACATGGTCTTCAGGTGAAGACCAGACTTTGGAAACACGAAGGATCCATCAGGAATAACTTGTAGAATAAGTCTTACAATTTCCTCATGGACGAATGGATAACCTTGATGAAAAGGTATCTATAAAGATAGGTCCTCCAGCCGGGGGGGGGGGTGCTAGGCATGACATCATGTTACCGGGTCATCAAAGGATCAACATCATAACTCTTGGAAAGTTGTCCCAACCATCATATTTGACCGAGATTCAGATCCGATTGGTGTCAGGATACCTCAGACTTAGGATACCTGAGAAGAAAAGGTGCAACGCAAATCGACGAAATGACATTGCAAGATTCTTGGGAAATGAACTATGGGAGCGGGTTCTTGAAGCAATAGTTCATCATTAAACCAAGTTGAGGATGAGGAGGTGTCTGGTGAACTCAACGGCAATTCATCGAGATTTCCAAAAGATGGATTTCCACAATTAAGTGAACAAGGAGATAACATTTGTCAGATCAAATGATATAAGGAAGTATGCTCGAGGAAAACATACACAATTAAACATTGGTTGAAAGGTGCGCCCGAAATATGGGTTGGGTTGCACGACCAATGTCAGAATGGGGATTCAATAATCAATAGCCTAAGAATGAACTTTCGACCATTAGCTGCAAAGAAATAGGGTTGCTAGAAGGAAAGAATCCAAACAACACCGTTCACTTGTTGGAATTAACACGGGGACCAAGAAAGAATGGTGATGCTGAGAAGTATTTATATGTCCAGAATTCTCAAGAGGTGGAACAAATCTCAGAACATTCTTGACATAAGGGATGGTAATACTCCAAGGTAAAGAAGAACAATTGCTGGATAGCAAGGAACTCAAGGTATAACACCAAACATGAACAAGCTTGTGTTGGTGGGAACGCAATAAAGTGGTCGATGATAATACAATTCATCGAGGGCAAGGATGGTATTTCTCATCATGAATTCAATTGATATCCTGGATGAGCTCAGAATGTTGATGATCACGACACCTTTGTCGCGAGAGTTCATGAAGATGTAATCAATCAGCGACGACATCAAGTCAAAGGAATGACGAAGCAAGAGGTTATTGGTACCACAGTTACGACACAAACTCGAACTCAAGCTTGTTGTTTAAGGTGAAAGGGTATGACGAGGAAAATCGACGTAAGCTTAGCTATTGTCGCAAATTTTTCTACGGGAAGACGGACCAGGTAGCACAGTTAAAATCAACACGAATAGATATAGCAGAGCTGGCTAGGAATGACATGATCGGGTACAAACTCATACTTAAAGAACATTACTGAAGAGTTGTTGAACCGAAGAGCGGACTCGGTTCAGTTATCGGTGTCTTTGAGTGTTCAATAACTCAAAGCCCGCGAAAAATTGGAATCAGTGGGAAGGTAGCACTTGATGAAGAACTCATAAAAAGTTATGCAGTTCCATGATAATCTCGAGATACCAGGGGGTAATACTCGATGACAGATCAAAGTAGAGGTTGTACCGGGGTATTGATCCACAGAAGACAAGTGCTTACACTTGCATCGAAAATGGTATTTAAAGGAGAACATGGTCGAAACCACGATTGTAAAAGGCCATACCCCAGATATAAGATGAACTTATATCAAGGGAATAATTAATTTTAAAAGAAGCTTCGATGAGAAGATGTACATCGGGTCCATGGGCATGAACACAAAGTTCAAGGTCGACTCCCACTTCTCCAATGCATAACCTTTCATCCACTTCTCGCGTTCGATTAAGTTGCAGTGTTGAAATTTTATCTGGCGAAGCACCAGAAGAGTATGACTCGTGAAAACTTTCGGGTTCACATGGTCTAGAGAAAGCATATGTTCAACCCTTAGTGGCTTCTTAGAAACATATGCCACAAGTTTCAAGAGTAAATAACACAAGTCCGAAAGCAGAGTATGGTTGGCCAAGCGGAGGATACAACTTAACAAAGGCATTAGGTATCAGGGGAAGAACTCACAAAGTGATCAAATGTGAAGGACACTGTCGGATAATAATCCAACAGTGGATATGGCGATCCACAATGGGGCTGATATGAGTATCGATACCCAATCAGAGGAAGAAAGATTGCAAATGCATCGCTTTATAGAACAGCTGAATAGTTCAACGCTTAATTAGCAAAGTAATTATGATTTTCAAATCAAGGGATCAGGAGCAAATGCTCTGATCAAGAATGGATAAGCTGAATAGAATTAGGGATACAATCAACGACAATTGGACTGGTCGAGAACCAATTCCAGTTAAAAGAATGGCAGCTCAGCCGGAAAGGTAATTTATAAGGATCAGTGATGATTGCGCGTATTCGCAAACATATTGAGTCAATAGACCCAAAATGATAATGACAAGGAATGTCAATAAGACTACGAGACTTATGGGATTAACCATAATGCGAGTCAAGCAAGAATTTCAAGAGCCAAAGGCTCCAGAGGATTTTCGGAAGATCGAATAGTATTTTGAAGACTTTTGTGAAACTCATGAACAACTGGGGATGAGCGGATACTCGATAAGTGCAACAATTAACCGTAGGGGTATTCAGGTGACAAAGAACAGCAAGGCAGTAAGCTCAAGGGATTATCGACACAACGACGAGTTTTTCAGGGTATCTTGTAATAACAAGACCACTGGGGATGAAGGTAAGAATAACAAATGCAAGTAGTTATCCATAAGGGTTTGCGGTGGAAGGTGAATTGCAAACGTGATGAACACAAGTTCTCGGGTTAACAGCGGAGAGTATCTTCAGGGTCTTCTGGTGCAGCAGACGATCATTAGTAATAAGGGGCTCTCCGGGTGAAAGTGATAACGAGATCCTAATGTTAGATTTAGTAAACTTCATTTAACCCGAATAAAGGAGAGATCAGAGTCCCAGAGTAAAGGTCGAGGAGTAAAAGATCCTACTACCACCCAATGGCGACGTGTGCCCGTAGGACACACAGCCATGTTAGTAAAAGTTTTTGCAACGTCTAGACTCGACTTCGGCCAAGGAGTGTGGAAGGGGGATTCCTACAGGCAGTCGGCTCTGATACCAACTGGTGACGCCCCCGATTCAATCGTACACTAATCATGCACGCAATGTGTACGATCAAGATCAAGGACTCACGGGAAGATATCACAACACAACTCTAAAACATAAATAAGTCATACAAGCATCATAATACAAGCCAGGGGCCTCGAGGGCTCGAATACAAGTGCTCGATCATAGACGAGTCAGCGGAAACAACAATATCTGAGTACAGACATAAGTTAAACAAGTTTGCCTTAAGAAGGCTAGCAAAAACTGGGATACAGATCGAAAGAGGCGCAGGCCTCCTGCCTGGGATCCTCCTAAACTACTCCTGGTCGTCGTCAACGGGCTGCACGTAGTAGTAGGCACCTCCGGTGTAGTAGGGGTCGTCGTCGACGGTGGCGTCTGGCTCCAGGGCTCCAGCATCTGGTTGCGACAACCAGGTAGAAGGGAAAGGGGGAAAGAGGGAGAAAAGCAACCGTGAGTACTCATCCAAAGTACTCGCAAGCAAGGAGCTACACTACATATGCATGGGTATATGTGTAAAGGGCCATATCGGTGGACTGAACTGCAGAATGCCAGAATAAGAGGGGGATAGCTAATCCTGTCGAAGACTATGCTTCTGGCAGCCTCCGTCTTGCAGCATGTAGAAGAGAGTAGATTGAAGTCCTCCAAGTAGCATCTCCAAGTAGCATCTCCAAGTAGCATCTCCAGTAGCATCGCATAGCATAAACCTACCCGGCAATCCTCCCCTCGTCGCCCTGTGGAAAAGCGATCACCGGGTTGTCTGTGGAACTTGGAAGGGTGTGTTTTATTAAGTATCCGGTTCTAGTTGTCATAAGGTCAAGGTACAACTCCAAGTCGTCCTGTTACCGAAGATCACGGCTATTCGAATAGATTAACTTCCCTGTAGGGGTGCAACAACTTACCCAACACGCTTGATCACATTTGTCCGGACACACTTTCCTGGGTCATGCCCGGCCGCGGAAGATCAACACGTCGCAGCCCCACCTAGGCACAACAGAGAGGCCAGCACGCCGGTCTAAACTAAGCGTGCAGGGGTCTGGGCCCATCGCCCCGAGCACACCTGCACGTTGCGTGGGCGGCCGAAAGCAGACCTAGCCTAGTGGCGTTCCAGTCCAATTCGGCGCGCGCCGCTCCGTCGCTGGCGTCACGAAGTGCTTCGGCTGATACCACGACGCCGAGTGCCCATATCTTTCCCACGTAGTTGGTTAGTGCATATAGGCTCGTAGCCAACTCATATCAAATACCAAGATCTCGTTAAGCGTGTTAAGTATCCGCGAACGCCGAACAGGGCCAGGCCCACCTCTCTCCTAGGCGGACTCAACCTGCCCTGTCGCTCCTCCACAAAGATCCACTCGCGGGTGCTCCACCAGCCGACCCGTCTTTGGTCACCACATGTATCATATATACCCGTGATCACCTCCCGAGTGATCATGACCCGATAGTATAGCACAGCAGACGGACAAGAATGTAGGGCCACAGATGAAAATACTAGCATCCTATGCTAAGCATATAGGATTGCGGGTAAGGTATCAATGACTATAGCAACAATGACAGGCTATGCATCAGAATAGGATTATCGGAAAGCAGTAACATGCTACACTAATCTAATGCAAGCAGTATAGAGTAGAATAGGCGATATCTGGTGATCAAGGGGGGGGGGGCTTGCCTGGTTGCTCTGGCAAGAGAGAGGGGTCGTCAACTCCGTAGTCGAACTGGGCAGCAGCAGCGTCGGTCTCGTAGTCTACCGGAGAGAAGAGGGGGAAGAAACAATGAATACCATGTAAACAGATGCATATCGATGCATGACATGACAAGTAACGATGCTAGGCGTGCCCTAATGTGGTATGAGGTGATGCCGGTTAAGGGGGGAAACATCCGGGAAAATATCCCCGGGGTTTCGTGTTTTCGGGCAGCGGAGCCGGAGGAGGGAAAGTTGTGAGTTTGATAGGTCAGGGGGGTGTGGCGGACGAACGAACTGCGTATCCGGATTCGTCCCGTCGTTCTGAGCAACTTTCATGTTGAAAATATTTTAATCCAAGTTACGGATTAAAAGATATGATTTTCTAAAGATTTTATTAATTTCTGGAATTTAATCAATTATTTAATTAATTCGAAAATGGATTTATGACATCAGCATGATGTCATGCTGACGTCAGCAGTCAACGTTGACCGTTGACCTGGTCAACCTGACGTGTGGGTCCAGTGGGACCCACCTGTCATTCTCTGTTTAGTTTAATTACAGATTAGTTAATCTAGTTAGTGATTAGGTTAATCTAATCAGGATTAATTAACTTAATTACTTAATTAATTAATATTTTAATTATTTTAGTTATTGTTTATTTATTTATTTAATATATTTATTTATTTATTTATTTTAATTCCTTCTCCTTTTCCTTTTTTTTAAAACGTTCTGGGGTGGGGCCTCAAGGTCAGTGGCTCGGGGGGAGCCCTAACGGGCGAACGGGCACCGGTCCCGGGCGCACCCGAGCGGGCACTCGCCCATAGGGCGGGACGAGGCCGCCGGGGCACCGACGGCGGGGCACGCCGGCGTGGCTAGCCGGGGTCATGGCAGGCGGAGGCGCGCGGGCGGCGCGGTGGCGCGGCCACAGGAGGAGGAGAAGGCGGACGCGGCGCGCCAAGGCACGGGGGTCAGGGTGCCCCGGCCGGAGCGGGACGCGAGTGGGAGAGGCCACGGCGGGCGCGGGTGGACGACGGCGGCAGCGCCCGCAGCAGACCAACACGAGGGGGCACGGGGCCAGCGGCGAGGCGCCGCAACAGGGGACGGGCGCATGGGGTCGTGGGGGCCGAGAGCACGGCGCGGGCGGCGCGCCGGCGTGGAGTTGCGGGACGTGGCCGGTCGCGGTGAGCGCGTCGTGGGGGGAAAGAGGAGGGGAGGCGAGGCTCACGGCGGGTCGTAGGGACTAGGCAGAGGGCTCGGGGAGGGTCGATGAGGTCCGTCGAGGGAGAGGACGAGGCGGCGGCCGTCCGGCGACGACGGCGAAGGCGCAGGGGATGGGCGCCGGCGTCGAGGCGCGTTGGAACGGCGTGGGTTCTGGCCCCTCCCCAATCCAGTCGAGTGGGGGGCACCTGGGAGGAGGCAGGGGCGGCGTTCGTCGGGGTGGAGGGTTCCGGCGAGGGGCGTCGATGGGGGCGGGGCACGGTTGCCCCGATCCAGATCCAGCGGGGGAGTGGGGTGTGGGTGCGTGAGTGGGCTAGGGTTTGCGGGGTGTGGGGATAAGGAGAGGGAGTGGGGGCCGACCTGGGCCGGCCTGGTTGGCCCAGAGGCCAGCTGGGCTGTGGCCCAGAGGGGGGGGGTTCTTTCTCTCCTTTATTCTTCTTCTTTTTGTTTTCTTTTTCCTTTTCTTTTATTTATTCCTTTCGGTTTTATTAAATTATTAATTTAGTTCAATTTTGAAGAATGTGAGAACAACACCTAAATATGGTGTGTTAAAGATACCACTGCCACATTAATTTGGACAGCTAAATAAAATAGTTTAATATTTTACAAAATACAAAAGGCATTTAATTAATTTCTTTTGCTGCTGTTTTATTTCCCTTTGAGCATTTAAACATTTTATAAAAATGTGGTTTCATCACCATAATTACCTATGTATTATTTGGTTCACTCCGAACATTTAAATTTTAATATTTGAAAACTTTTATTGTTTGCTCGATTTTGAATTTGAAATTCGAACTAGGTTCCGAACTAACGCGAGTTTATCCACACTAACCGAGGTGACATGGCATCATTAGCGGGGATTACTGTAGCTTAATTACCCGGGCGTCACAGTCGTCATCATCCACGAGGTTGCGGAGGAGCTCGCTCTGCGAAGGGGGACACACTTCCTTCAGGTCATCATCTTCGGTCTCCTATGAGTCCTCCTTGTCGTCCCTGCTATCGAAGGACACCGACACGGGAGAGTTGGGGCGCTCGGGCGACACGAGCCCTAGCTTGTTGAAGGTACGAATGGAGGCAACTAGCTCCTCCCTGTCCCCACGGTGGTACACCGCGACGTAGGCCTCGGGGAGGTTCCCTGGCTTGCCATTGAGGAGGACGGCCATGGCCTTGTCCAGCTCCTCACCCGTCAAACTCCCGGGGCACAGCCTGATTTCATCCGTTGCGCTCCAGAACTCCCGCATGGTGTAGCACCCCGAGACCGATGTGCCAGGTGTCTTCCAGTTATTCCCTGTTGTTGCCTTGTCATGTGCTTGCGTGTCATGCATTGCATATCATGTCATCATGTGCATTTCATTTGCATACATGTTCGTCTCATGCATCCAAGCATTTTCCCCGTTGTCCGTTTTGGATTCCAGCGCTCCTATGTCACCCGGTGCCCCTTTCTACCTCTTTTCGTGTGCGGGTGTTAAACGTTTTCGGATTGGACCGAGACTTGCCATGCGGCCTTGGTTTACTACCGGTAGACCGCCTGTCAAGTTTCGTGCCATTTGGACTTGGTTTGATACTCCAACGGTTAACCAAGGGACCGAAAAGGCCTCGTGAGTGTTGCAGCTCAACACCCTTCCAAAGTGGCCCAAAACCCACCTAAACCCCCTCCATCATCTCGGTCGTTCGATCACGATCGCATGGCCGAAAACTGCACCTCATTTGGACTCTCCTAGCTACCTCTACCTATATATATGTGGCCTCTCCCGAAAATTCGCGGACGAAACCCTAAAATTCTTCCTCCTTGCGCCACCGGACATGTCCGTCCCGCCGCCGCCACGTCGCTCCAACCAATCAGCGCTCGCCATGTCACCACGCCGCCGCCCACATCCAATCCGGAGCCGCCAAGTGTCAGCCGCACCTCCCCCGCCGGGGCCCGGATCGGGCCCTCCCGGCCTGGGAAGCCCCCGCCACCCGCGGGCGCCCGAGCCCCGCGCCGCCGCCCACCTTCGGCGCCGGCCACCGCGCGCTGCCCGCGGCTGCCGTACGCCTCGCCGCCGCCGCCTTGTTCGCCGGCGTCCTGCCCCGCCGCCTCGGTCGCTGGAGCACCCCGCGCCGCCACCTTGCTTCGCCCGCACCGCCACCCTACTGCCTCGCCGCCCGTGCGTGCCTCCGGCGCCGGCCACCACCGCGGCGACCCTCGCCGGCCCCGGCGACCCCGGCGAAGCTACCTCCTCCGGCCTTCTCCCTCATCCCCGCGAATCACTCCGGCGAACCCATTACTCCGGCGATCATCGGGGCCCGTGCTGCTACAGTGGATCTGGATCTGGGATTTTCCCCTCGATTGACTTTTTCTCCTCTAACGCTAATCCTTTTGCATTTTTCAACGCATCATAACTCCCTCATCATAGCTCCGATTTGTGCGTGTAGCATATCAAAATGTTCGCCTCGACGAGTACATCATTTCATAGCATTGCATCATTTTCATTTGAGCTCATGTTGATGCCCGAAATGCTGTTGGAAGAGGGCTATGTGATGAATTTGTCAGATCTGTTTCAGCAAATGGCATTTTGTCATTTTTGTCATGATTAATGTGTGCATGATATGATCCTGAGCTCTACATGTGTTTTGTTATAGGCCATGCCATCTTTACAGTGGTGCTTGCCATGTATTTATGTGATATTTTTGGTGACTAGCACAAGCTTGCAAAGTAGCGTAATCGGTAATGCTGATTTCAGGGACTTAGAATTTCACTAGTCCTTGTCCTGTTTTTGTCTTTTTGCCATATGTTCATGTTGTTTCCTAGTGATCCGTGCCTCTTTTGAGGATGATCAGTAAGGATGTTTTGTTAATATTGTTGTGCTCTATCAATCCATGTCTTTGTTGGCAATTATGGAGCACCCTAGCTTGAGTCAATCAAGCTCTACTTTTGCTATAAAATGTTCCTGGCAGATTGTTAACTTGTTTATCGATTTTGCTGAGGATGTTGCTATTGATCCGTGCATGCTATTTGGTTGTTCTTGCCATGCCTAGCTTCTATGCCATGTCTTATTGATGGGTGTATGCTTAGTTTATCATGCCATGCTCTGTAGTGAGTGCACCGAGCTCGTAAACATGCCTACTTGCTAATCTGTTTTGCCATGCTCTAGTTTTCACTAAGTCTGAATCTGTTTATGTTTTTGCCATGTTCACATGCTTGCAATTGTATTTTATGATCCCTTTTTGCTCAAGGTCACTAAGGGACTTTTTTTAAGTGATTTGAGTAGCTTCATGTCATGCCTTTCTTTGCCATGATATGTTCCTGTAGCATGTAGTTTTCATGCTCTAAATATTGCTTCCTGATGATAAATTCCAGACTTGTGTTAATTTCACCAAGTCTGAAACCTATTATCATTTGCTCTTTTTCCATGCTTGTTTGAACCTGCTATTGAGGGAATTAGCCATAGCTCAGTGTTCATCTTTTGTCAAGCATCATGAGTGGATCCCTACCATGTATTTTGTTGCCATGTTTGAGTGTTGTAGCATATTTATCTTGTTGCATTTAGATGGCTACTTGCTGATTATCGCAGACCGGTGCTATATTTGTTTTGCTTGCCATTTCCAAACCGTGCATCCGATTTCGGTGATCTTTATATCGATTTCAACCGAAATCATCTAACCTTTCCAGTGGCACTCTTAGATTTCCATGTTGAGGCTAGGTTCAATCATTCCTTTCCAAATCATGCATGTGCATCACATACCGCATCCCGCATATCATACCATATTCATGTGTTGTTTGTTTACTATGTTGTGTGATTCTTTCCGGTGTTGCTTCTTCGGATTGGTTCCGATAACTTCGCGTTTGTGAGGAACCGTTTGAATACGTCCGTTTGTCTTCTTCATGGACTTGTTCTTCTTCCTTGCGGGATTTCAGGCAAGATGACCATACCCTCGAAATCACTTCTATCTTTGCTTGCTAGTTGCTCGCTCTTTTGCTATGCCTATGCTACGATACCTATCACTTGCTTATCATGCCTCCCATATTGTTGAGCCAAGCCTCTAACCCACCTTGTCCTAGCAAACTGTTGTTTGGCTATGTTACCGCTTTGCTCAGCCCCTCTTATAGCGTTGTACTTGCAGGTGAAGATTGAAGTTTGTTCCTTGTTGGAACATGATGGTTATTTTGTTGGGATATCACAATATCTCTTATTTAAATAATGCATCTATATACTTGGTAAAGGGTGGAAGGCTCGGCCTTATGCCTGGTGTTTTGTTCCACTCTTGCTGCCCTAGTTTCCGTCATATCGGTGTTATGTTCCCGGATTTTGCGTTCCTTACGCGGTTGGGTTATAATGGGAACCCCTTGACAGTTCGCCTTGAATAAAAATCCTCCGGCAAGGCCCAACATTGGTTTTACCATTCGCCACCTAGCCTTTTCTTTCCCTTGAGTCGGCCGACTCAAGGGTCATCTTTATTTAAACCCCCGGGCCAGTGCTCCTCTGAGTGTTGGTCCACCTTGTCAGCCGCCGGTGCCCACCAGGGGAAACTTTGGGCTGGCCTACTGGAAGTTTGGACAATCCGATGTGCCCTGAGAAAGAGATATGTGCAGCTCCTATCGGGATTTGTCGGCACATTCGGGTGGCTTTGCTGGTCTTGTTTTACCATTGTAGAAATGTCTTGTAACCGGGATTCCGAGCCTGATCGGGTCTTCCTGGGAGAAGGAATATCCTTCGTTGACCGTGAGAGCTTGGGATGGGCTAAGTTGGGACACCCCTGCAGGGTTTTGAACTTTCGAAAGCCGTGCCCGTGGTTATGGGCAGATGGGAATTTGTTAATGTCCGGTTGTAGAAAACCTGAAGTTGATCTTAATTAAAATGCACTAACCGCGTGTGTAACCGTGATGGTCTCTTCTCGGCGGAGTCCGAGTAGTGAACACGGTGTTGGAGTAATGCTTGACGTAGGTTGTTCTAGGATCACTTCTTGATCATAGTTTCTCAACCGTGCTTTTGCCTTCTCTTCTCGCTCTCTTTTGCGTATGTTAGCCACCATATATGCTAGTCGCTTGCTGCAGCTCCACCTCATACCTTTTACCCTACCCATAAGCTTAAATAGTCTTGATCACGAGGGTGTGAGATTGTTGAGTCCCCGTGACTCACATATACTTCCAAAACCAGTTTGCAGGTGCCGATGTTACCGAGCAGGTGACGCAAACAAGCTCAAGGAGGAGCTCGATGAAGATCTTGTCCTTTGTGTTGTTTCGTTCTAGTTGATCAGTAGTGGAGCCCAGTTGGGGTCGATCGGGGATCTGTGTAGCATTTGGGGCAGTCTTCTTTTATTTTGGTTCTGTAGTCGGACCTTGATTGTATTTGGATGATGTAATGCTTTATTCATGTAATTGTGTGAAGTGGCGATTGTAATCCATCTATCTATCTCTTTGCCTTATGTATTACATGGGTTGTGTGAAGATTACCTCATTTGCGACATTGCTTTCAATGCGGTTATGCCTCTAAGTCAAGCTTCGACACGTGGGAGATATAGCCGCATCGAGGGCGTTACACATGGGGCCCGTATGCGACTGGAGTGGCTCCAGGTGCTGCCTCAGGAGCTCCTTCACAAGCATGCCCCCCGTCAGCACCTTGGCCTCCATGTTCGAGGTCATCTTCCTCGGGGTGGGCTTGATACGTCTCCAACGTATCTAAATTTTTTATTGTTCCATGCTATTATATTATCAACCTTGGATGTTTTATATGCATTTGTATGCTATTTTATATGATTTTTGGGACTAATCTATTAACCCAAAGCCCAGTGCAAGTTTCTGTTTTTTCATTATTTTAGAGTATCACAGAAAAGGAAAATCAAACGGAGTCCAATTGACCTGAAACTTCACGGAACTTATTTTTGGACCAGAAGAAGCCCACGGAGTATCGGAGATGGACCAGGAGAGTCCCAGGCTGCCCACGAGGGTGGGGGCCGTGCCCTGGGCGCGCCCCCTGCCTCGTGGGCAGCCCGGAGATCCACCAATGTACTTCTTCCTCCTATATATACCCATATACCCTAAAAACTTCGAGGACCACAATAGATCGGGAGTTCCGCCGCCAGAAGCCTCCGTAGCCACCGAATACCAATCTAGACCCGCTTCGGCACCCTGCCGGAGGGGGAATCCCTCTCCGGTGGCCATCTTCATCATCCCAACGCTCTCCATGATGAGGAGGGATTAGTCCACCCTCGGGGCTGAGGGTATGTACCAGTAGCTATGTGTTTGATCTCTCTCTCTCTCTCATGTTCTTGAGGTGGTACGATCTTGATGTATCGCGAGCTTTGCCATTATAGTTGGATCTTATGATGTTTCTCCCCCTCTACTCTCTTGTAATGGATTGAGTTTTCCCTTTGAAGTTATCTTATCGGATTGAGTCTTTAAGGATTTGAGAACACTTGATGTATGTCTTACGTGGGATACTCGTGGTGACAATGGGGTATTCTATTGATCCACTTGATGTATGTTTTGGTGATCAACTTGCGGGTTCCACCCATGAACCTATGAACAGGGGTTGGCACACGTTTTCGTCTTGACTCTCTGGTATAATCTTTGGGGCACTCTTTGAAGTTCTTTGTGTTGGTTTGAATAGATGAATCTGAGATTGTGTGATGCATATCGTATAATCATACCCATGGATACTTGAGGTGACATTGGAGTATCTAGGTGCCATTAGGGTTTTGGTTGATTTGTGTCTTAAGGTGTTATTCTAGTACGAACTCTATGATAGATTGAACGGAAAGAATAGCTTCATGTTATTTTACTACGGACTCCTGAATAGATTGATCAGAAAGAATAACTTTGAGGTGGTTTCGTACCCTACCATAATCTCTTCGTTTGTTCTCCGCTATTAGTGACTTTGGAGTGACTCTTTGTTGCATGTTGAGGGATAGTTATATGATCCAATTATGTTATTATTGTTGAGAGAACTTGCACTAGTGAAAGTATGAACCCTAGGCCTTGCTTCAACGCATTGCAATACCGTTTGTGCTCACTTTTATCATTAGTTACCTTGATATTTTTATATTTTCAGATTACAAAAACCTTTATCTACCATCCATATTGCACTTGTATCACCATCTCTTCGCCGAACTAGTGCACCTATACAATTTACCATTGTATTGGGTGTGTTGGGGACACAAGAGACTCTTTGTTATTTGGTTGCAGGGTTTGCTACTGTCCTACAAACCTCTGCACTTGGAGGCCCAACAACGTCTACAAGAAGAAGGTTGTGTAGTAGACATCAAGCTCTTTTCTAGCGCCGTTGTCGGGGAGGTGAGAGCTTAAAGGTATATCTTTAGATCTTGCAATCGAATCTTTTTGTTTCTTGTTTTAGCACTAGTTTAGATTATAAAAGAAAACTACAAAAAAATGGAATTGAGTTTGCCTCATATGCTTCATCTTTTTAATATCTTTCGTGAGTATGATGGAGCCAAAGTGTTAGAAGAAGAATGCATTAAAATGTTTGGCACTAAAACTTTGGATGATGACCATGGTTGCAATGTTGTTAGTATGAACTCCTTGAATATCCATAGTACTAATGATGATCGCACTAGTTATGATGAAAATGTCTCCCATAAACATGTCACTTTTTGTGGAGTGCATTGGGTTTGCAAGTACACACCAAATAGGGAAGATAGATATTGCAAGAGGCATAAGCATTTAGAAACTAAATGGTTGCAAGAAAGGCTAAATGTTAGTGCTAAAAATTTAAAATTTCTTAGCCATACTTGTGAACTTCGCAATGAACATGGTCATTTAAATATCAATTGCAAATTGTTTCATGATCGAATCGTGTCAAAAAATTGTGATGACTTGATTTCCCTTGCACATTATAATGAACTTAGTTTGCTTTTGGGTTATGAAGAAATGAAACATCAAACTAAGATTATTCTAGAATATAACCTCGAGAAATTCCTCGATATTGATCTAGAAGAAATTTATATGTATTGTGCGGTGAATTGCATTGAAAATCCTTATATTGCCAATTATATAAAGAAAAGAAAACAAATATAAGATGAAGAGAATACTAACGAAAGGGAAGATACTTCCCAATATCCTCCTATTATTTCTTACGATGAATCAGGTAACGAGGAGGAGCCTTGTATTCAACCAATCTCATTAATAAGGAGCTCCAAAAAGAGGGTTGAACCCACACATGATGTGAAGAAGAAAAAGAAAAGACGGAGAAGCAAAGGTAGAAAGGTATCTCTCCCAAATAATATTGCTCCTATTACTCATTGTGATGATGATAATTGCTATACTATTGGTGCTATCCATACTATTAATGATGAGAGTGATTATGCTTATGATATGAAAAGGCCCAAGCTTGGGGATGCTATGTTTGATGAGAATGACATGTTTGAGAATATATTTGCTGCAATTAATGTTTCTCCCAAGCTTGGGGATGCTATGTTTAATGGAGATGATATTTTTAGTCCACCGGGTTTTGATGAGCAAATTTATTATGATGATAGCATGCCTCCTATTTATGATGACTATTGCGATGACACTTATCCTATAAAGAGTAGAGATGATTATATTTATAAAACTTGTCATGATTATGATTACCCTTTTTCTAAACATTACACTTTTAATGTGGAAACAATTTATGGTATTCGAGTTTTTTATGATACTCCCACTATTTCGAATGAGAAGAATTTTGCTTATGTGGAGAGTAGTAAAATTTCTATGCTGGTAGATCATGAAAAGAATGCTTTAGGTGCTGATTATATTGTTGAATTCATTCATGATGCTACTGAAAATTATTATGAGGGAGGAACATATGCTTGTAGGAATTGCAATAATATCAAGTTTCCTCTCTATGTGCTTAAAGTTTTGAAGTTATGCTTGTTTTGCCTTCCTATGCTAGTTGATTATTGTTCCTATAAGTTGTTCGCTCACAAAATCTCTATGCATAGGAAGTAGGTTAGACTTAAATGTGCTAGTCATATTCTTCATGATGCTCTCTTTATGTTTCAATTCTTGTTGGGAGGCGTTAAACGATAGCGCTTGTTGGGAGGCAACCCAATTTTATTTTTGCTCCTTGCCTTTTGTTCCTGTTTAGTAATAAATTAAACATCTATCATCTGTCAGGATTGTGTTTTTTATGTTTTAATTAGTGTTTGTGCCAAGTAAAGCCTTTAGGATCTTCTTGGGTGATTGTTATTTGATCTTGTTGTAAAAAACAGAAAGTATGCGCTCACGAGAATAATTTTCATTTTTACCAGAGAGCGATAAAATACCAATTCCACTTGAAGCAGATTAATAAAAAAATTGCCTAGGACTTCCTAATTTCTCAGGATTTTTGGAGTACATAAGTACTCGAATCCTACAAATTACTACAGAGTGTTCTATTTTTGACATATTCTGTTTTCTATGTGTTGTTTGCTTATTTTGATGAATCTATGGGTAGTATCGGAGGGTATGAACCATAGAGAAGTTGGAATACAGTAGATAATACAACAATATGAATTTAGAATGAGTTCACAACAGCACCTAAGTGGTGATTTATTTTCTTATACTAACGGAGCTCACGAGATTTTCTATTTAAGTTTTGTGTTGTGAAGTTTTCAAGTTTTGGGTAAAGATTTGATGGAGTATGGAACAAGGAGTGGCAAGAGCCTAATCTTGGGGATGCCCATGGCACTCCAAGATAATCTAAGGACACAAAAAATCCAAAGCTTGGGGATGCCCCGGAAGGCATCCCCTCTTTCGTCCTCATCCATCGGTAATTTTACTTGGAGCTATATTTTTATTCACCACATGATATGTGTTTTGCTTGGAGCGTCATTTTATTTTATTTTGTTTTGCTTGCTGTTTGAATAAAATACCAAGATCTGAAATTCTTAAATGTTAGAGAGTCTTCACATAGTTGCATGATTATTCGACTACTCATTGATCTTCACTTATATCTTTCAGAGTAGTTTTTTATTTGCTCTAGTGCTTCACTTATATCCTTTCAGAGCACGATGGTGGTTTTATTTTGAAGAAATAGATGAACTCTTGTGCTTCACTTATATTATTTTGAGAGTCTTTAGAACAACATGGTAGTTTTCTCTGGTTATGAAACTAGTCCTAATATGATGGGCATCCAAGTGGGGTATAATAAAAACTTTCATATAGAGTGCATTGAATACTATGGGAAGTTTGATACTTGATGATTGTTTTGAGATATGAAGATGGTGATATTAGAGTCATGCTAGTTGAGTAGTTGTGAATTTGAGACACACTTGTGTTAAAGTTTGTGATCCCCGTGGCATGCACGTATGGTGAACCGTTATGTGATGAATTGGAGCATGATTTATTTATTGATTGTCTTCCTTATGAGTGGCGGTCGGGGATGAGCGATGGTCTTTTCCTACCAATCTATCTGCCTAGGAGCATGCGCGTAGTACTTTGTTTCGATAACTAATAGATTTTTGCAATAAGTATGTGAGTTATTTATGACTAATGTTGAGTCCATGGATTATACACATCTCACCCTTCTACCATTGCTAGCCTCTCTAGTATCGCGCAACATTCACCAGTACCTTAAACCCACCATATACCTTCCTCAAAACAGCCACCATACCTACCTATCATGGCATTTCCACAATCATTCCGAGATATATTGCCATGCAACTTACCACCTTTTCATTTATTATGACACGCTCCATCATTGTCATATTGCTTTGCATGATCATGTAGTTGACATCGTATTTGTGGCAAAGCCACCGTTCATATTTCTTCCATACATGTCACTATTGATTCATTGGACATCCCGGTACACCGCCGGAGGCATTCATATAGAGTCATATTTTGTTCTAAGTATCGAGTTGTAATTCTTGAGTTGTAAGTAAATAAAAGTGTGATGATCATCATTATTAGAGCATTTTCCTAGTGAGGAAAGAATGATGGAGATTATGATTCCCCCACAAATCAGGATGAGACTCCGGACTAAAAAAAAGGGGGCCATAAAAAAGAGGATAAAAGGCTAAATTAAAAAAATGAGATAAAAAGAGAGAAGGGACAATGCTACTATCCTTTTACCACACTTGTGCTTCGAAGTAGCACCATGATCTTCATGATAGAGATTCTCTTATGTTGTTACTTTCATATACTAGCGGTAAATTTTCATTATAGAACTTGGCTTGTATATTCCAATGATGGGCTTCCTCAAAATGCCCTAGGTCTTCGTGAGTAAGCTAGTTCGATGCACACTCACTTAGTTTCTTTTTGAGCTTTCATACACTTATAGCTCTAGTGCATCCGTTGCATGGCAATCCCTACTCACTCACATTGATATCTATCGATGGGCATCTCCATAGCCCGTTGATACGCTTAGTTGGTGTGAGACTATCTTCTCCCTTTTTGTCTTCTCCACAACCACCATTCTATTCCACCTATAGTGTTATATCCATGGCTCACGCTCATATATTGTGTGAAGATTGAAAAAGTTTGAGAACATCAAAAGTATGAAACAACTGCTTGGCTTGTCATCGGGGTTGTGCATGATTTAAATATTTTGTGTGATGAAGATAGAGCATAGCCAGACTATATGATTTTGTAGGGATAGCTTTCTTTGGCCATGTTATTTTGAGAAGGCATGATTGCTTTGTTAGTATGCTTGAAGTATTATTGTTTTCATGTCAATATTAAACTTTTGTCTTGAATCTTATGGATCTGAATATTCATGCCACAATAAATAAGATTACGTGGATAAATATGTTAGGTAGCATTCCACATCAAAAATTCTGTTTTTATCATTTACCTACTCGAGGACGAGTAGGAATTAAGCTTGGGGATGCTGATACGTCTCCAACATATATATGTTGGAAATATGCCCTAGAGGCAATAATAAAAGTATTATTATATTTCAATGTTCATGATAAATGTCTTTTATTCATGCTATAACTGTATTATCCGGAAATCGTAATACACGTGTGAATACTTAGACCACAATATGTCCCTGGTGAGCCTCTAGTTGACTAGCTCGTTGTGATCAACAGATAGTCATGGTTTCCTGACTATGGACATTGGATGTCGTTGATAACGGGATCACATCATTAGGAGAATGATGTGATGGACAAGACCCAATCCTAAGCATAGCATAAAAGATCGTGTAGTTCGTTTGCTAGAGCTTTGCCAATGTCAAGTATCTCTTCCTTAGACCATGAGATCGTGTAACTCCCGGATACCGTAGGAGTGCCTTGGGTGTATCAAACGTCACAACGTAACTGGGTGACTATAAAGGTGCATTACAGGTATCTCCGAAAGTAGCTGTTGGGTTGACACGGATCGAGATTGGGATTTGTCACTCCGTATGACGGAGAGGTATCTCTGGGCCCACTCGGTAATGCATCATCATAATGAGATCAATGTGACCAAGGTGTTGGACACGGGATCATGCATTACGGTACGAGTAAAGTGACTTGCCGGTAACGAGACTGAACAAGGTATTGGGATACCGACGATCGAGTCTCGGGCAAGTAACGTACCGATTGACAAAGGGAATTGTATACAGGGTTTGATCGAATCCTCGACATAGTGGTTCATCCGATGACAACATCGAGGAGCATGTGGGAGCCATCATGGGTATCCAGATCCCGCTGTTGGTTATTGACCTGAGAGCGTCTCGGTCATGTCTGCATGTCTCCCGAACCCGTAGGGTCTACACACTTAAGGTTCGGTGACGCTAGGGTTATTAGGAAGACTAGTATGTGACTACCGAATGTTGTTCGGAGTCCCGGATGGGATCCTGGACGTCACGAGGAGCTCCGGAAGGATCCGGAGGTAAAGATTTATATATGGGAAGTCGTCAAACGGACACCGGGAAGTTTCGGGGTCATACCGGTATTGTACCGGGGCCACCGGAAGGGTTCCGGGGGTCCACCGGGAGGGGCCACCCCTCCCGGGGGGCCACATGGGCTGCGTGGGGCAGGGAGCCAGCCCCTGGTGGGCTGGCCGCACCCCCTCCCTTGGGCCCATGCGCCTAGGGTTGAGGGGGAACCCTAGAGGGGGCGCCCCCCTTGGCTTGGGGGGCAAGCCACCCTCTCCCCCTCTCCCCTTGGCCGCCGCACCCCCCCTAGATGGGTTCTAGGGGGCCGGCCCCCTTCTCCCTTCCCCCTATAAATAGAGGGGTGAGGGGAGGGCAGCCGCACCACCCTCCAAGGCGCAGCCCTCCCCTCCCCAACACCTCTCCTCCTCTGTTGTGTGCTTGGCGAAGCCCTGTCGGAGTACTGCCTCTCCACCATCACCACGCCGTCGTGCTGCTGGTGGAGCTGTCTTCCTCAACCTCTCCTTCCCCCTTGCTGGATCAAGAAGGAGGAGACGTCTCCCGTCCCGTACGTGTGTTGAACGCGGAGGTGCTGTCCGTTCAGCACTTGGACATCGGTGATCTGAATCACGTTCGAGTACGACTCCATCATCACCATCTCCTTGGCTAGCTTCCGCTCGTGATCTGCAAGTGGTATGTAGATGCAAACTCTCTCCCTTGACTCGTTGCTTAGATGAACTCATAGATGGATCTTGGTGAAACCGTAGGAAAAATTTTAATTTTCTGCAACGTTCCCCAACAGTGGCATCATGAGCTAGGTCTATGCGTAGTTCTCTTTGCACTACTAGAACACAATTTTGTTGTGGGCGTGGATTTTGTCATCTTACTTGCCTCTACTAGTCTTTTCTTGCTCAACGGTATTGTGGGATGAAGCGGCCCGGACCAACCTTACACGTACGCTTACGTGAGACCGGTTCCACCGACTGACATGCACTAGTTGCATAAGGTGGCTGGCGGGTGTCTGTCTCTCCCACTTTAGTTGGAGCGGAATCAATGAACAGGGCCCTTATGAAGGATAAATAGAAGTTGACAAAATCACGTTGTGGTGATTCGTAGGTAAGAAAACGTTCTTGCTAGAACCCAATTGCAGCCACGTAAAAGATGCAACAACAATTAGAGGACGTCTAACTTGTTTTTGCAGCGATTGATCATGTGATGTGATATGGCTAGAAGTTGTGATGAATGATGAATTGTGATGTATGAGATCATGTTCTTTGTAATAGGATTCACGACTTGCATGTCGATGAGTATGACAACCGGCAGGAGCCATAGGAGTTGTCTTTATTTTTTGTATGACCTGCGTGTCATTGAATAACGCCATGTAAACTACTTTACTTTATTGCTAAACGTTAGTCATAGAAGTAGAAGTAGTCGTTGGCGTGACAACTTCATGAAGACACGATGATGGAGATCATGATGATGGAGATCATGGTGTCAAGCCGGTGACAAGATGATCATGGAGCCCCGAAGATGAAGATCAATGGAGCTATGTGATATTGGCCATATCATGTCACAACTATATAATTGCATGTGATGTTTATTATGTATTATGCATCTTGTTTACTTAGGACGACGGTAGTAAATAAGATGATCCCTTATAAAATTTCAAGAAGTGTTCTCCCCTAACTGTGCACCGTTGCTACAGTTCGTCGCTTCTAAGCACCACGTGATGATCGGGTGTGATGGATTCTTACGTTCACATACAACGGGTGTAAGACAGTTTTACACAGCGAAAACACTTAGGGTTAACTTGACGAGCCTAGCATGTGCAGACATGGCCTCGGAACACAGAGACCGAAAGGTCGAACACGAATCGTATGGAAGATACGATCAACATGAGAATGTTCACCGACGATGACTAGTCTGTCTCACGTGATGATCGGACACGGGCTAGTCGAGTCGGATCGTGTAACACTTAGATGACTAGAGGGATGTCTAATCTAAGTGAGTTCATAATTTGATTAGAACTTTATTATCATGAACTTATTCTAAAACCTTTGCAAATATGTCTTGTAGATCAATGGCCAACGCTAATGTCAACATGAACTTCAATGCGTTCCTAGAGAAAACCAAGCTGAAAGATGATGGCAGCAACTATACGGACTGGGTCCGGAACCTGAGGATCATCCTCATAGCTGCCAGGAAACAATATGTCCTAGAAGGACCGCTAGGTGACGCTCCCGTCCCAGAGAACCAAGACATTATGAATGCTTGGCAGTCTCGTGCTGATGATTACTCCCTCGTTCAGTGCGGCATGCTTTACAGCTTAGAACCGGGGCTCCAAAAGCGTTTTGAGCACCACGGAGCATATGAGATGTTCGAAGAGCTGAAACTAGTTTTTCAAGCTCATGCCCGGGTCGAGAGATATGATGTCTCCGACAAGTTCTACAGTTGTAAGATGGAGGAAAACAGTTCTGTCAGTGAGCACATCCTGAAGATGTCTGGGTTGCACAACCGTATGACCCAGCTGAACATTAACCTCCCAGATGAGGCGGTCATTGACAGAATCCTCCAATCGCTCCCACCAAGCTACAAGAGCTTTGTGATGAACTACAACATGCAGGGGATGGAAAAGACCATTCCTGAAGTGTTCTCGATGCTGAAGTCAGCAGAGGCTGAAATCAAGAAAGAACATCAAGTGTTGATGGTCAATAAGACCACTAAGTTCAAGAAGGGCAAGGGTAAGAAGAACTTCAAGAAGGACGACAAGGAGGTTGCCGCGCCTGGTAAGCCAGTTACCGGGAAGAAGTCAAAGAATGGACCCAAGCCTGAGACTGAGTGCTTTTATTGCAAGGGGAAGGGTCACTGGAAGCGGAACTGCCCCAAATACTTAGCGGATAAGAAGGCCGGCAACACCAAAGGTATATTTGATATACATGTGATTGATGTGTATGTTACCAGTACTCGTAGTAACTCCTGGGTATTTGATACCGGTGCCGTTGCTCATATTTGTAACTCACAGCAGGAGCTGCGGAATAAACGGAGACTGGCAAAGGACGAGGTGACGATGCACGTCGGGAATGGTTCCAGAGTCGATGTGATCGCCGTCGGCACGCTGCCTCTACATTTACCTACGGGATTAGTTTTGAACCTTAATAATTGTTATTTAGTGCCAAGTTTGAGCACGAACATTGTATCTGGATCTCGTTTAATACGAGATGGCTACTCATTTAAGTCAGAGAATAATGGTTGTTCGATTTATATGAGAGATATGTTTTATGGTCATGCTCCGATGGTCAATGGTTTATTCCTAATGAATCTCGAGCGTAATATTACACATGTTCATAGTGTAGATGCCAAAAGATTTAAAGTTGATAACGATAGTCCCACATACTTGTGGCACTGCCGCCTTGGTCACATTGGTGTCAAGCGCATGAAGAAGCTCCATGCCGATGGACTTTTAGAGTCTCTTGATTATGAATCGTTTGACACGTGCGAACCATGCCTTTTGGGCAAAATGACCAAGACTCCGTTCTCCGGAACAATGGAGCGAGCAACCAACTTGTTGGAAATCATACATACCGATGTGTGCGGTCCAATGAGCGTTGAGGCTCGCGGAGGATATCGTTATGTTCTCACTCTCACTGATGACTTGAGTAGATACGGGTATGTCTACTTAATGAAACACAAGTCTGAGACCTTTGAAAAGTTCAAGGAATTTCAGAATGAGGTAGAGAATCAACGTGACCGAAAGATAAAATTCTTACGATCAGATCGTGGAGGAGAATACTTAAGTCACGAATTTGGTACACACTTAAGGAAATGTGGAATCGTTTCACAACTCACGCCGCCTGGAACACCTCAGCGAAACGGTGTGTCCGAATGTCGTAATCGCACTCTATTGGATATGGTGCGGTCTATGATGTCTCTTACCGATTTACCGCTATCATTTTGGGGATACGCTCTAGAGACAGCTACATTCACTTTAAATAGGGCACCGTCTAAATCCGTTGAGACGACACCGTATGAATTATGGTTTGGAAAGAAACCTAAGCTGTCGTTTCTAAAAGTTTGGGGATGCGATGCTTATGTCAAGAAACTTCAACCTGAAAAGCTCGAACCCAAGTCGGAAAAATGCGTATTCATAGGATACCCTAAGGAAACTGTCGGGTATATCTTCTACTTAAGATCCGAAGGCAAGATCTTTGTTGCCAAGAACGGATGCTTTCTGGAAAAAGAGTTTCTCTCGAAAGAAGTAAGTGGGAGGAAAGTAGAACTCGATGAAGTACTACCTCTTGAGCGGGAAAGTGGCGCAGCGCAGGAAACCGTTCCTGTGATGCCCACACCAACTGAAGAAGAAAACAATGATGATGATCAAGGTACTTCGGATCAAGTTACTGCTGAACTTCGTAGGTCCACAAGGACACGTTCCGCACCAGAGTGGTATGGCAACCCTGTCCTGGAAATCATGTTGTTAGACAACAATGAACCTTCGAACTATGAAGAAGCGATGGCGGGCCCGGATTCCAACAAATGGCTTGAAGCCATGAAATCCGAGATAGAATCCATGTATGAAAACAAAGTATGGACTTTGACAGACTTGCCCGATGATCGGCGAGCGATAGAAAACAAATGGATTTTTAAGAAGAAGACGGACGCGGATGGAAATGTTACCATCTATAAGGCTCGACTTGTCGCTAAGGGTTATCGACAAGTTCAAGGGATTGACTACGACGAGACTTTCTCTCCCGTGTTGAAGCTGAAGTCCGTCCGAATCATGTTAGCGATTGCCGCATACTATGATTATGAGATATGGCAGATGGACGTCAAAACAGCATTCCTTAACGGGCATCTTAAGGAAGAACTGTATATGATGCAACCAGAAGGTTTTGTCGATCCTCGGAATGCTAACAAAGTATGCAAGCTCCAGCGATCCATTTATGGACTGGTGCAAGCATCTCGGAGTTGGAACATTCGCTTTGATGAGATGATCAAAGCGTTTGGGTTTATGCAGACTTATGGAGAAGCCTGCGTTTACAAGAAAGTGAGTGGGAGCTCTGTAGCATTTCTCATATTATATGTAGATGACATACTCTTGATGGGAAATAATATAGAATTTCTGGACAGCATTAAGGCCTACTTGAATAAGTGTTTTTCAATGAAGGACCTTGGAGAAGCTGCTTATATATTAGGCATCAAGATCTATAGAGATAGATCGAGACGCCTCATAGGTCTTTCACAAAGCACATACCTTGATAAGATTTTGAAGAGGTTCAAAATGGATCAGTCCAAGAAGGGGTTCTTGCCTATGTTACAAGGTGTGAGATTGAGCTCGGCTCAGTCACCGACCACGGCAAAAGATAAAGAAGAGATGAGTGTCATCCCCTATGCTTCAGCCATAGGATCTATTATGTATGCCATGCTGTGTACCAGACCCGATGTAAACCTTGCCGTAAGTTTGGTAGCTAGATACCAAAGTAATCCCGGCAAGGAACACTGGACAGCGGTCAAGAATATCCTAAAGTACCTGAAAAGGACGAAGGACATGTTTCTCATTTATGGAGGAGACGAAGAGCTCGTCGTAAAGGGTTACATCGACGCTAGCTTCGACTCAGATCTGGATGACTCTAAGTCACAAACCGGATACGTGTATATGTTGAATGGTGGAGCAGTAAGCTGGTGCAGCTGCAAGCAGAGCATCGTGGCGGGATCTACGTGTGAAGCGGAGTACATGGCAGCCTCGGAGGCAGCGCATGAAGCAATTTGGGTGAAGGAGTTCATCACCGACCTAGGAGTCATACCCAATGCGTCGGGGCCGATCAAACTCTTCTGTGACAACACTGGAGCTATTGCCCTCGCCAAGGAGCCCAGGTTTCACAAGAAGACCAGGCGCATCAAGCGTCGTTTCAACTCCATCCGTGAAAATGTTCAAGATGGAGACATAGAGATTTGCAAGTGCACACGGATCTGAATGTCGCAGATCCGCTGACTAAACCTCTCTCGCGTGCAAAACATGATCAACACCAGAACTCTATGGGTGTTCGATTCATCACAATGTAACTAGATTGGTGACTCTAGTGCAAGTGGGAGACTGTTGGAAATATGCCCTAGAGGCAATAATAAAAGTATTATTATATTTCAATGTTCATGATAAATGTCTTTTATTCATGCTATAACTGTATTATCCGGAAATCGTAATACACGTGTGAATACTTAGACCACAATATGTCCCTGGTGAGCCTCTAGTTGACTAGCTCGTTGTGATCAACAGATAGTCATGGTTTCCTGACTATGGACATTGGATGTCGTTGATAACGGGATCGCATCATTAGGAGAATGATGTGATGGACAAGACCCAATCCTAAGCATAGCATAAAAGATCGTGTAGTTCGTTTGCTAGAGCTTTGCCAATGTCAAGTATCTCTTCCTTAGACCATGAGATCGTGTAACTCCCGGATACCGTAGGAGTGTCTTGGGTGTATCAAACGTCACAACGTAACTGGGTGACTATAAAGGTGCATTACAGGTATCTCCGAAAGTAGCTGTTGGGTTGACACGGATCGAGATTGGGATTTGTCACTCCGTATGACGGAGAGGTATCTCTAGGCCCACTCGGTAATGCATCATCATAATGAGATCAATGTGACCAAGGTGTTGGACACGGGATCATGCATTACGGTACGAGTAAAGTGACTTGCCGGTAACGAGACTGAACAAGGTATTGGGATACCGACGATCGAGTCTCGGGCAAGTAACGTACCGATTGACAAAGGGAATTGTATACAGGGTTTGATCGAATCCTCGACATAGTGGTTCATCCGATGACAACATCGAGGAGCATGTGGGAGCCATCATGGGTATCCAGATCCCGCTGTTGGTTATTGACCTGAGAGCGTCTCGGTCATGTCTGCATGTCTCCCGAACCCGTAGGGTCTACACACTTAAGGTTCAGTGACGCTAGGGTTATTAGGAAGACTAGTATGTGACTACCGAATGTTGTTCGGAGTCCCGGATGGGATCCTGGACGTCACGAGGAGCTCCGGAAGGATCCGGAGGTAAAGATTTATATATGGGAAGTCGTCAAACGGACACCGGGAAGTTTCGGGGTCATACCGGTATTGTACCGGGGCCACCGGAAGGGTTCCGGGGGTCCACCGGGAGGGGCCACCCCTCCCGTGGGGCCACATGGGCTGCGTGGGGCAGGGAGCCAGCCCCTGGTGGGCTGGCCGCACCCCCTCCCTTGGGCCCATGCGCCTAGGGTTGAGGGGGAACCCTAGAGGGGGCGCCCCCCTTGGCTTGGGGGGCAAGCCACCCTCTCCCCCTCTCCCCTTGGCCGCCGCACCCCCCTAGATGGGTTCTAGGGGGCCGGCCCCCTTCTCCCTTCCCCCTATAAATAGAGGGGTGAGGGGAGGGCAGCCGCACCACCCTCCAAGGCGCAGCCCTCCCCTCCCCAACACCTCTCCTCCTCCGTTGTGTGCTTGGCGAAGCCCTGCCGGAGTACTGCCTCTCCACCATCACCACGCCGTCGTGCTGCCGGTGGAGCTGTCTTCCTCAACCTCTCCTTCCCCCTTGCTGGATCAAGAAGGAGGAGACGTCTCCCGTCCCGTACGTGTGTTGAACGCGGAGGTGCTGTCAGTTCAACACTTGGACATCGGTGATCTGAATCATGTTCGAGTACGACTCCATCATCACCATCTCCTTGGCTAGCTTCCGCTCGTGATCTGCAAGTGGTATGTAGATGCAAACTCTCTCCCTTGACTCGTTGCTTAGATGAACTCATAGATGGATCTTGGTGAAACCGTAGGAAAAATTTTAATTTTCTGCAACCCCCAACAATATATAATTTTTGATTGTTCCATGATATTATATTATCAACCTTGGATGTTTTATATGCATTTATATGCTATTTTATATGATTTTTGGGACTAACCTATTAACCTAGAGCCCAGTGCCAGTTTTCGTTTTTTCCTTGTTTTAGAGTATCACAGAAAAGGAAAATCAAATGGAGTCCAATTGACCTGAAACTTCATGGAACTTATTTTTGGACCAGAAGAAGCCCATGGAGTATCGGAGATGGACCGGAAGAGTCCCGGGGTGCCCACGAGAGTGGGGGGCGCGCCCACCCTTGGGCGCGCCCCCCTGCCTCATGGACAGCCCAGAGATCCACTAACGTACTTCTTCCTCCTATATATATATATATATCCTAAAAACTTCGATGACGAGAATAGATCGGGAGTTTCGCCGCCAGAAGCCTCCGTAGCCACCGAAAACCAATCTAGACCCGTTCCGGCACCCTGCCGGAGGGGGGAATTCCTCTCCGGTGGCCATCTTCATCATCCCGATGCTCTCCATGACGTGGAGGGAGTAGTTCTCCCTCGGGGCTGAGGGTATGTACCAGTAGCTATGTGTTTGATCTCTCTCTCTCTCTCTCTCGTGTTCTTGAGGTGGTACGATCTTGATGTATCGCGAGCTTTGCTATTATAGTTGGATCTTATGATGTTTCTCCCCCTCTACTCTCTTGTATTGGATTGAGTTTTCCCTTTGAAGTTATCTTATCGGATTGAGTCCTTAAGGATTTCAGAACACTTGATGTATGTCTTGCACGTGCTTATCTGTGGTGACAATGGGATATCACGTGATCAACTTGATGTATGTTTTGGTGATCAATTTGCGGGTTCCGCCCATGAACCTATGCATAGGGGTTGGCATACGTTTTCGTCTTGACTCTCTGGTAGAATCTTTTGGGCACACTTTGAAGTACTTTGTGTTGGTTTGAATAGATGAATCTAAGATTGTGTGATGCATATCATATAATCATACCCATGGATACTTGAGGTGACATTAGGGTTTTGGTTGATTTGTGTCTTAAGGTGTTATTCTAGTACGAACTCTATGATAGGTTGAACGGAAAGAATAGCTTCATGTTATTTTACTATAGACTTTTGAATAGATCGATCAGAAAGGATAACTTTGAGGTGGTTTCGAACCCTACCATAATCTCTTCATTTGTTCTATGCTATTAGTGACTTTGAGGTGACTCTTTGTTGCATGTTGAGGGAAAGTTATATGATCCAATTATGTTATTATTGTTGAGTGAATTTGCACTAGTGAAAGTATGAACCCTAGGCCTTGTTTCAACGCATTGCAATACCCTTTGTGCTCACTTTTATCGTTAGTTACCTTGCTGTTTTTACATTTTCAGATTACAAAAACTATTATCTACTATCCATATTGCACTTGTATCACCATCTCTTCGCCGAACTAGTGCACCTATACAATTTACCATTGTATTGGGTGTGTTGGGGACACAAGAGACTCTTTGTTATTTGGTTGCAGGGTTGCTTGAGAGAGACCATCTTCATCCTACGCCTCCCATGGATTGATAAACCTTAGGTCATCCACTTGAGGGAAATTTGCTACTGTCCTACAAACCTCTGCACTTCGAGGCCCAACAACGTCTACAAGAAGAAGGTTGTGTAGTAGACATCAGTGCGCTAGATTGTTGTCTTGCACTCAGCTATGCCGTTGGAGTTGATGGACTCATTTTTACATTCGAAGCCTTCCGTTGTTATCTTCATTAGATGGCCTTCAGCCATATTATTGTAATAAGTACTCTCTTTTGAGATATTCAATGTAATAAGTGTGTGATTGAACTCTGTTATAAATCCTACAAGTACTGTGTGTGTCAGCATTACCGATCCAGGGATGACACTTATGCACAGAGATTTGATCGTTGAGG
This sequence comes from Triticum aestivum, assembly GCF_018294505.1. Lineage (NCBI taxonomy): Eukaryota > Viridiplantae > Streptophyta > Magnoliopsida > Poales > Poaceae > Triticum > Triticum aestivum. Next base: position 275,584,040 of record NC_057800.1, on the reverse strand, counting down.
TCGGATCGCTACAAGATGGTATCAGAGCCAGGTTGACTGTAGGACGCGACCACTAAGATAAGCCTTAGGTCACTCTTCTCTACTCATTTCTGACTCTTCTCCACTTTCCAATCTATAAATGGCGGATTCAAGGAACAAGTTTGCTCAACCGGATGAAGACAACCCTTTTGGACGACACTTGAAGGAGGCCACTAGATACCAGAACGTCAGAATACCAAGCTTCACCGGGACCTACATCGGAGTACATGTTCCAGGAAGGACATTAACACCAGTCACGGAGCCCATAGAGTTTTCCTTCGACGCACCAACCTGGAGTCTAGGAAAGAGCATGGCAGCTCACATCGCCATGGGACGCATCGACCAAGTTTACCACAAGGATCTTAAGGACACCATTTACCAGATATGTGGACGCCGAGATGAGAAATGGGAGACGATCAGCACCAGGAGGGACAAGTCCATTGCAGCTTACATCCAGGAGTTAAACCAACACATTCGTCGACAGGAGAACCAGATGTGTGCCAGCATGATAGACCTGAAGAAGGTGATGACTGATACGTCTCCAACGTATCTATAATTTTTGATTGCTCCATGCTATATTATCTACTGTTTTGGACTATACTGGGCTTTAATTTCCACTTTTATATTATTTTTGGGACTAACCTATTAACCGGAGGCCCAGCCCAGAATTGCTGTTTTTTGCCTATTTCAGTGTTTCGAAGAAACGGAATATCAAACAGAGTCCAAACGGAATGAAACCTTCGGGAACGTGATTTTCTCACCGAACATAATCCAAGAGACTTGGACCCTATGCCAAGGCATCAGAGAGGCGGTCACGAGGGTGGGGGCGCGCCCCCTGCCTCGTGGGCCCCTCGGAGCTCCACCGACGTACTTCTTCCTCCTATATAAACCTACGTACCCCCAAACAAACAGAACAGGAGCCAAAAACCTAATTCCACTGCCGAAACTTTCTATATCCATGAGATCCCATCTTGGGGCCTGTTCTGGAGCTCCGCCGGAGAGGGCCGTCATCACGGAGGGCTTCTACATCATCATAGCCCCTCCGATGAAGTGTGAGTAGTTTACCTCAGACCTTCGGGTCCATAGTTAGTAGCTAGATGGCTTCTTCTTTCTTTTTGGATCTCAATACAAAGTTCTCCCCCTCTCTCGTGGATATCTATTCGATGTAATCTTCTTCTTTTTGCGGTGTGTTTGTTGAGACCGATGAATTGTGGGTTTATGATCAAGTCTATCTATGAATAATATTTGAATCTTCTCTGAATTCTTTTATGTATGATTGGTTATCTTTGCAAGTCTCTTTGAGTTATCCGTTTGGTTTGGCCAACTAGATTGGTAGTTCTTGCCATGGGAGAAGTGCTTGGCTTTGGGTTCAATCTTGCGGTGTCCTTTCCCAGTGATAGAAGGGACATCAAGGCACGTATTGTATCGTTGCCATCGAGGATAACAAGATGGGGTTTATTTCATATTGCATGAATTTATCTCTCTACATCATGTCATCTTGCTTAAAGTGTTACTCTGTTTTTAACTTAATACTCTAGATGCATGCTGGATAGCGGTCGATGAGTGGAGTAATAGTAGTAGATGCAGAGTCGTTTCGGTCTACTTGTCATGGACGTGATGCCTATATACATGATCATGCCTAGATATTCTCATAACTATGCTCAATTCTGTCAATTGCTCAACAGTAATTTGTTCATCCACCGTAGAATACTTATGCTCTTGAGAGAAGCCACTAGTGAAACCTATGGCCCCCGGGTCTATTCTCATCATATCAATCTCCATCACTTTAATCTTGCTTTGCTTTTTTACTTTGCCTTTTACTTTTTACTTTGCATCTCTATAACAAAAATATTATATCTATCAGATCTCACTCTCGTAAGTGACCGTGAAGGGATTGACAACCCCTAATCGCGTTGGTTGCGAGTAGCTATCGTTTTGTGCAGGTACGAGAGACTTGAGCATGGCCTCCTGCTAGATTGATACATTGGTTCTCAAAAACTGAGAGAAATACTTACGCTACTCTGCTGCATCATCCTTTCCTCTTCGGGGAAATCCAACGCAAGCTCAAGAGGTAGCAAGTAGAATTCCTGGCGCCGTTGCCGGGGAGTCTATGCAAAAAGTCAACATACCAAGTACCCATCACAATCCCTATCTCTCGCATTACATTAGTTGCCATTTGCCTCTCTTTTTCCTCTCCCCCACTTCACCCTTGCCGCTTAATTCGCCCTCTCTTTCCCAATCTCCTTCTCTTTTCCATTTGCCTTTTTCTCGCTTGCCTTGTCATCATGGTTAGTCTCATATCTTCTCCATTGTCTCCCGAGAATGAAGTCCTAAATTTTAAACAAAAGGAGGGAGAAAATCTAAAAGATGCTTGGTATAGAATTTGCAATGCTCAAAATAGATCTACCAGGAAGCAATCTACTTTAGTTCTTCTCCGCAATTTTTATGTAGGTGTTAATCCTTGGTATAGATATATCCTCGATGCCATTATCGGAGGGAACTTCTTGGGTAGCCATACTTTCGATTCTTATAATGCTATGTTAGATTTATTTGGCTCACCACCTCTTTTGGTTAATGGAACCATGTTAACTTTGGAGCATGTCATGCAAAGACTTGAAATTATTGAAAATAAAGTTGCTACTATTGAATTAATTGAAAATATAGATAAAAAGATCCACAATCAAATTACTCAATATGGATCTAAGGTAGGAATGACTTTGAAAAATATTAAGGAAAAGGAACCCATAGTTAATGAGAAGATAAACTTAGATTCTACTAGAATTGATAAACTTGAGGGTATCATTACAAACTTGGGAACCGCTTTTTCTTCCGTAAAGAATACTCCAAGTCCTCCTACTAAAATTGCCAAGCTTATGTATGTTCCTAAAAATAAGGGTGAATCATCTAGTAAGGAAACTGCGGATCTTAAATCTATAAGTATTCATCCCAATCTTTTTGCTATCATTAAGGAACCAATTGCTACAAATGAATTTTTCGATTTTGTGCCTAAAAGTTTGATAATCACTAGAAAGAAAGAAATTCCTAAGGGAAATAGATGCCTCATCGAGGAATTGCCTACCAAAGATGGCAATACCTAGATCTATCCTCGCTTTTATGCCTAGCTAGGGGCGTTAAACGATAGCGCTTGTTGGGAGGCAACCCAATTTTATTTTTATTCCTTGCTTTTTGATATGTTTAGTAATAAATAAATTATTTAGCCTCTGTTTTGGTTGTTTTTTTTTGTGTTTAATTAGTGTTTGTGCCAAGTAGAACCGTTGGGAAGACTTGGGGAAAGTCTTGTTGAACTTGCTGTAAAAAAAGAAACTTTAGCGCTCACGAGAACTGCTGTAATTTTTATTTGGAGAGTGATATTTAGTTAATTCTTTTTGAAGATGATTAATAGATAAATTACTCACGTCCAGCAATTTATTTTAGAATTTTTGGGGTTCCAGATCTTGCGCTAGCTAATCATTACTACGGACTGTTCTGTTTTTGACAGATTCTGTTTTTCGTGTGTTGTTTGCTTATTTTGATGAATCTATGGCTAGTAAAATAGTTTATAATCCATATAGAAGTTGGAATACAGTAGGTTTAACACCAATATAAATAAATAATGAGTTCATTACAGTACCTTGAAGTTGTCTTTTGTTTTCTTTCGCTAACGGAGCTCACGAGTTTTCTACCTTAAGTTTTGTGTTGTGAAGTTTTCAAGTTTTGGGTAAGGAATTGATGGATTATGGAACAAGGAGTGGCAAGAGCCTAATATTGGGGATGCCCATGGCACCCCAAGATAATCTAAGGACACCTAAAAGTCAAAGCTTGGGGATGCCCCGGAAGGCATCCCCTCTTTCATCTACTTCTATCGGTAACTTCACTTGGAGCTATATTTTTATTCACCACATGATATGTGTTTTGCTTGGAGCGTCTTGTATTATTTGTGTCTTTGTTTGTTAGTGTGCCACAATCATCCTTGCTGTACACACCTTTTGAGAGAGCCATACATGAATTAGAATTTGATAGAATACTCTATGTGCTTCACTTATATCTTTTGAGCGTTATAATTTTGCTCTATGTGCTTCACTTATATATTTTGACCTAAGTAGTTTTGCTCTATGTGCTTCACTTATATCTTTTGAGTGCTATAATTTTTCTCTATGTGCTTCACTTAGATCTTTTAGAGCACGGTGGTGGATTTGTTATAAAGAAACTATTGATCTATCATGCTTCACTTAAATTATTTTGAGAATCTCTTAATAGCATGGTAATTTGCTTAACAATAATATGCTTGGTATTCAAGATTTGTGAAACTTTCTTTTGAGTGTGTTGAATACTAAGAAAAGATTGAAGCATGATAATTGTTTTGAGATATGGAGGTGATAATATTAAAGTCATGCTAGTTGAGTAGTTGTGAATTTGAGAAATACTTGTGTTGAAGCTTGTGATTCTCGTAGCATGCACGTATGGTGAACCGTTATGTGATGAAGTCGGAGCATGATTTATTTATTGATTGTCTTCCTTATGAGTGGCGGTCGGGGACGAGCAATGGTCTTTTCCTACCAATCTATCCCCCTAGGAGCATGCGCGTAATACTTTGCTTTGATAACTTGTAGATTTTTGCAATAAGTATATGAGTTCTTTATGACTAATGTTGAGTCCATGGATTATAATCACTCTCACCCTTCCACCTTTGCTAGCCTCTCTAATACTGCGCACCTTTCGCCGGTGTCATACACCCACCATATACCTTCCTCAAAACAGCCACCATACCTACCTATTATGGCATTTCCATAGCCATTCCGAGATATATTGCCATGCAACTTTCCACTGTTCTGTTATTATGACACACTCCATCATTGTCATATTGCATATCCTGGTACACCGCCGCAGGCATTCATATATAGTCATATTTTGTTCTAAGTATCGAGTTGTAATTGTTGAGTTGTAAGAAAAATAAAAGCGTGATGATCATCATCATTAGAGCATTGTCCCAGTGAGGAAAGGATGATGGAGACTATGATTCCCCCACAAGTCGGGATGAGACTCCGGACGAAAAATAAATAAAAGAGGCCAAAGAAGCCCAAAAAAGGGAGAAAGAAAAGAGGCCCTAAAAAAGAGAAAAGGCCCAAATAAAAAAATAAATAAAAAATGAGAGAAAAAGAGATAAGGGACAATGTTACTATCCTTTTACCACACTTGTGCTTCAAAGTAGCACCATGATCTTCATAGTAGAGAGTTTCTCATGTTATCACTTTCATATATTAGTGGGAATGTTTCATTATAGAACTTGGCTTGTATATTCCAATGATGGGCTTCCTCAAATTGCCCTAGGTCTTCATGAGCAAGAAAGTTGGATGCACACCCACTTAGTTTCTTTTTGAGCTTTCATATACTTATAGCTCTAGTGCATCCGTTGCATGGCAATCCCTACTAACTCACATTGATATCTATTGACGGGCATCTCCATAGCCTGTTGATACACCTAGTTGATGTGAGACTATCTTCCCCTCCTTTTGTCTTCTCCACAACCACCATTCTATTTCACATATAGTGCTATATCCATGGCTCACGCTCATGTATTGCGTGAAGATTGAAGAAGTTTTGAAAAAGTTAGAGTATGAAACAATTGCTTGGCTTGTCATCGGGGTTGTGCATGATTTAAATATTTTGTGTGGTGAAGATAGAGCATAGCCAGACTATATGATTTTGTAGGGATAACTTTCTTTAGCCATGTTATTTTGAGAAGACATAATTGCTTTGTTAGTATGCTTGAAGTATTATTATTTTTATGTCAATATAAACTTTTGTCTTGAATCTTTCTAATCTGAATATTCATATCACAATTAAGAAGATTTGCATTGAAATTATGCCAAGTAGCACTCCGCATCAAAAATTCTCTTTTTATCATTTACCTACTCGAGGACGAGCATGAATTAAGCTTGGGGATGCCTGATACGTCTCCAACGTATCTATAATTTTGATTGCTCCATGCTATATTATATACTGTTTTGGACTATATTGGGCTTTATTTTCCACTATTATATTATTTTTGGGACTAACCTATTAACCGGAGGCCCAGCCCAGAATTGCTGTTTTTTTGCCTATTTCAGTGTTTCGAAGAAACAGAATATCAAACGGAGTCCAAACGGAATGAAACCTTCGGGAACGTGATTTTCTCACCGAACGTGGTCCAGGAGACTTCGACCCTACGCCAAGGCATTAGAGAGGCAGTCACGAGGGTGGGGGCGCGCCTCCCTAGGGCGCGCCCCCTACCTCGTGGGCCCCTCAGAGCTCCACCGACTTACTTCTTCCTCCTATATATACCTATGTACCCCCAAACGAACAGAACAGGAGCCAAAAACCTAATTCCACCGCCGCAACTTTCTGTATCCACGAGATCCCATCTTGGGGCCTGTTCCAGAGCTCCACCGGAGAGAGACGTCATCACGGAGGGCTTCTACATCATCATAGCCCCTTCGATGAAGTGTTATTAGTTTACCTCAGACCTTCGGGTCCATAGTTAGTAGCTAGATGGCTTCTTCTCTCTTTTTGGATCTCAATACAAAGTTCTCCCCCTCTCTCGTGGAGATCTATTCGATGTAATCTTCTTCTTTTTGCCATGTGTTTGTTGCGACCGATGAATTGTGGGTTTATGATCAAGTCTATCTATGAATAATATTTGAATCTTCTCTGAATTCTTTTATGTATGATTGGTTATCTTTGCAAGTCTCTTCGAATTATCCGTTTGGTTTGGCCAACTAGATTGGTAGTTCTTGCCATGGGAGAAGTGCTTAGCTTTGGGTTCGATCTTGCGGTGTCCTTTCCCAGTGACAGAAGGGGCAGCAAGGCACGTATTGTATCGTTGCCATCGAGGATAACAAGATGGGGTTTATTTCATATTGCATGAATTTATCTCTCTACATCATGTCATCTTGCTTAAAGCGTTACTCTGTTTTTAACTTAATACTCTAGATGCATGCTGGATAGCGGTCGATGAGTGGAGTAATAGTAGTAGATGCAGAATCATTTCGGTCTACTTGTCACGGACATGATGCCTATATACATGATCATGCCTAGATATTCTCATAACTATGCTCAATTCTGTCAATTGCTCAATAGTAATTTGTTCACCCACCGTAGAATACTTATGCTCTTGAGAGAAGCCACTAGTGAAACCTATGGCCCCCGGGTCTATTCTCATCATATCAATCTCCATCACTTTAAGCTTGCTTTGCTTTTTTTACTTTGCCTTTTACTTTTTACTTTGCATCTCTATACCAAAAATACCAAAAATATTATATCTATCAGATCTCACTCTCGTAAGTGACCGTGAAGGGATTGATAACCCCTAATCGCGTTGGTTGCGAGTAGCTATCGTTTTGTGCAGGTACGAGGGACTTGAGCGTGGCCTCCTACTGGATTGATACCTTGGTTCTCAAAAACCGAGGGAAATACTTACAATACTCTGCTGCATCATCCTTTCCTCTTCGGGGAAATCCAACGCAAGCTCAAGAGGTAGCAATGACTAGGAACATGGAGCTACAAGAGGAACTCAAATCTACATGCGATGGATATGAAGAGGAAATTGCAGTTCTACTAGAGAAGAATGAAGATTTGAAGAAGAATCTAGGAGTATTCATGGGAGACCCTGCGCCAGGAGGTGACGACCACCCCGAGGACTACATCATCATCGACGACACTAACTCCGACCTCGACAGTGATGATGACTATGAAGACGAAGCTGGAGCAGATATCATGGAGTCTTCTTTCGATCAAAATTTTAGTCGACCACCATATTATCAGTAGTATTCCCCCATGTATATAGAGTAGTCTGAGTACTTTGTAATGGTAGTCAGATCGATTGTATGCCCTTGTTTGAATTGAGTGGTGTGATATGATTGTGTTTGTCTCATGTGCATATGGGTAGTGATTTTCTCCTTAGATCTCACTCTATTCTAATCTCTTCCCTCTAAACCCATCAGATGCCTCCGAGACGTGACCCCGGATTTGTTTTCTCACCGGAGCTCACCCAGCTAATTCAGCAGCAGAATACCTTGATGAAGCTATTAGTCCAGAACCAAGGCAACAACAACAACAACCCGCCACCACCACCAGCAGCTGACAACTTAGCCCGTTTTCTGAGGTTGAATCCGCCGGTGTTTTCCAGTAGCACTGAGCCGATTGTTGCTGATGACTGGCTCCGCGGGATTGGAAGGGAGCTGAACACCACAGGTTGCACAGATGCTAAGAAGGTGCATTTTACCGCACACCAATTGGATGGACCCGTAGCCTCATGGTGGGAGAATTACATGGCCACTTTTCCCATAGCCAATGTCACATGGTATCAATTTCAGCAAGCTTTCCGCACAATCCATGTCTCTATAGGAGCAATGAATATGAAGAAGCGTGAGTTTCAAAACTTATGCCAGGGAAATCGTACTACATGGCAGTATGTGGATGTGTTTAGCAAGTTAGCTCGCTATGCCCCAGATGCTGCGAAGTAGGAGAAGTTTATGGAAGGGCTGAATGATGAGATGAGTATGCAGTTGATGGTGGCAACTAGGGTTGGAATTCGAGCCGAGTTAAGCTAGCTCGGCTCGACTCGCTAGAGCTCATTTCGTTAACGAGCTAGCTCGACTCGACTCGTTATTATAACGAGCTCAAATCCAAGATTGGCTCGACTCGTATAACTCACGAGCTGGCTCATTTAGCTTGTTAAGCTCGTTAAAGATATGAACATAAAACCCTCAAATATTATAAAAATGATTGTGTATATATTAAACATATATATCACTAACAATAGTAATTTTCTTGTAACGCATGAGTCTCCTAGGCGGTTGGGCCTTCAACGGCTAGGCCTTGTGTTGTGCGCCTAGGACATAGGGTGCTGAGTGGCTGATCTTGTTTTGTATTGGGAGTGGCTGGTCTTTTGTACCGAGCCTAACGAGTTACACGAGTACTCGTGAGATTGGCTCATTTAACTTGTTCTATAAACGATCTTAAACTAAAGCTAGGCTCGACTCGTTATTCTTTGAGTTCGAGTCGATTCAAGCCGAGTCACGAGCTACTCGTTTAGCTCACGAGCTTCGAGCTTTTTTCCAGCCCTAGTGGCAACATTCAGTAACTACCAGGAGTTGGTAGACCGGGCCCTTATGTAACACCCACGATGCGGCTATATCTCCCACGTGTCGAGGCACGACTTAGGGGCATAACCGCATTGTGGTTTTGTCGCAAGAGGGGTAATCTTCACACAATCCCATGTACTGAATAAGAATGGGATAAAGAGTTGGCTTACAATCGCCACTTCACACAAATACAAGTTAAACATACATCATCCAGAATACAATCAAGGTCCGACTACGGAACCAAAATAAAAGAAGACAACCCCAAATTCTAGATCCCCGATTGTCCCAACTGGGCTCCACTACTGATCAACCAGAAAAGAAACAAAACAACGAACACGATCTTCATCGAGCTCTCACTTGAGCTCAGTTGTGTCATCTGCACTGGTATCATCGGCACCTGCAACTGTTTGGAAGTATTTGTGAGCCATGAGGACTCAGCAATCTCACACCCGCGAGATCAAGACTATTTAAGCTTATGGGTAGGAACGGGTAGTGAGGTGGAGCTGCAACAAGTACTAGCATATATGGTGGCTAACATACGCAAATAAGAGCGAGAAGAGAAGCAAAGCAAGGTTGTGAACTATAAGTGATCAAGAAGTGACCGTGAAACTACTTACCTTCAAGCATAACACAAGAACCGTGTTCGCTTCCTGGACTCCGCCGGAAAGAGACCATCATGGCTACACACACGGTTGATGCATTTTAATTAGATTAAGTGTCAAGTTTTCTACAACCGGACATTACCAAATTCCCATCTGCCCATAACCGCGGGCATGGCTTTCGAAAGTTCAAACCCTGCAGGGGTGTCCCAACTTAGCCCATCACAAGCTCTCACGGTCAATAAAGGATATTCCTTCTCCCAGGAAGACCCGATCAGACTCGGAATCCCGGTTACAAGACATTTCGACAATGGTAAAACAAGACCAGCAAAGCCGCCCGGAGGTGCCGACAAATCCCGATAGGAGCTGGGCATATCTCGTTCTCAGGGCACACCGGATGAGCCAGACGTCGGGTTGGCATAGACCCTGGTTGCCCAGGGGGCGCCGGACATCGCTCAGGTTGGACCAACACTTAGAAAAGAACTAGCCCGGGGGGGTTAAAATAAAGATGACCCTCGAGAGCGCGACTCCCAAGGGAAAAAGGTAGGTGGTGGTGAGGCAAATGGTAAAACCAATGTTGGGCCTGGAGGAGTTTTATTCAAAGCGAACTGTCAAGGGGTCCCCATAACACCCAACCGTGTAAGGAACGCAAAATCAAGGAATATAACACCGGTATGACAGAAACTAGGGCAGAAAGAGTGGAACAAAACACCAGACATAAGGCCGAGCCTTCCACCCTTTACCATGTATATAGATGCATTAATTAAATAAGAGATATTGTGATATCCCAACATATCCATGTTCCAAACATGGAACAAACTTCATCTTCACCTGCAACTAGCAACGCTATAAGAGGGGCTGAGCAAAGCGGCAACATAGCCAAACAACGGTTTGCTAGGAAATGTGGGTTAGAGGCTTGACATGGAAATATGGGAGGCCTGATATAGCAAGTGGTAGGTATCGCGGCATAGAAAATAGAGCGAGCAACTAGCAAGGAAAGATAGAAGTGATTTCGAGGGTATGGTCATCTTGCTTGAGATCCCGCAAGGAAGAAGAACGAGTCCATGAAGAAGACAAACGGATGTAGTTGAACGGATCCTCACAAACGCGACGTTATCGGAACTAACCCGAAGAAGCAACACCGGAAAGAAGAAAACAACATAGTAAACAACCATCACATAATCATGACATGATGCACAAACAAGAATGATGCATGCCCGGTTTAAATATGGATGGCATGGCAAAGTGCACAAACAACACTACAAGTTAAGTGGAGCTCAATATGCATCGGGATGCATATTGACAGAACACCACATTCAAGTTATTTAGTTTGATCTCGTTTATGTACCCAACAATATTAAATGTTGTTTAACATGGCAAGGGGTGAAGCAAAAGATAACTACCTATCTAGGCAAGTTTAAATGAGGCCGGAACCACAAACAACAAGTCCGAAAAATCCTCATGTGCAATTTATGGATTTGGTACTGTTCTGCCCTATACCATATTTTAGAGTTGTTAAACATTCAAAGTAAGTACACCATGTTAAACTAGGCATTTTTCTACCCCATTTACATATAAAGTTTATTAAATTTGGAGCTATGGTTAATTAGTTATGAATTAAATCATTTTAGCATGGCCTTGGAGCAAATTTAAGCAAACATCAATTTAAACATCTCAAACAAGCATGAAAGTTGGATATTGTGAAACTAGACACAATTCTAAGAATTTTTCATATATAAATCGTTTTAAACCGATGCATGATTATTAAGTTATTATATGCATGAAGTTTAGGGGCTCAACTTCAAAAATGTTGTCTCTGGATAATTAGACAAATCACAGATGCTAAAAAACATACATGGGACGAATCTGAAGCATGTTGGGCCAGCAGAGAGAAAGAAAAGAAAAAAACCAAGGAGGTACTGGGGCCTCACCATGGGCTTCGGCCCAGGACGATGGAGCAGTGGGTCGGCTGGTTCGCTGGGTGTTGCTTGAGGAGGCCCACGTTGTCGCTGGAGTTGGGCCAGGGTGAGGGCGTGGTGAACGCGCGGCTGACGCGCTGGAGTGGCTCGAGGTAGGGGCGTCTTCCTCCTACTCGATTGCAGAAGCAGAGGTGCGGCAGGGAGCCTGCAGCGGTGCGAGGCTGCGATGGCATTGCGAGCGGGCGCACGGAACTTGCGGCGGCGGGCGTGCAGGGAAGGCCGATGAGGAGCAGTGGCGAAGCAAAAGAATCGAGCGGGACTTGACCCCAGAGCAGCGGGGCGACGACCATCCATGGCGTCGGGCAGGGGAGACACCGCTCTTCATCTTCCCGCTCGATGCAGAGGAGGCGACGGCGCGGGACTGCGGGGCTCCGGCGGAAGGGACTTGCACGGTTTTCGAGGAGGGTCTAGCCGGATCCGCGACGGCAGGGGCTAGAGGCCAGCGAAGGTCGGGCAGCCAACCATGGCGGCGTCATGGGGCTCCTACTCAAATAAAGAGACAAAGGGGTGAGAGAGAGGAAGAAGAACCAGAGAGGAAGGAGAGGAGCGGGACGAGACCGGTCCTGGTCGACGGAGAAGACGGGGCACAGTTTAGGTGGCTGGGCGCGCGGCGGTGACGGTGCCATGGAGGAAGGAGCAAACGGGAGGAGCTCGGGCTCCTACGGAATCGAGAGGGGCTGGTTGGTCTCTGCGATTTGGTGGAGACGATGGATGGATCGGGGAAAATCCCAAGGAGGAGGTGGCTGTGGGCGAGGGAAACTAAGGAGGAGCGGGGGCGGCTGAGGTTGGGCGGCGGCGCAAATCGAGGGAGATGGTTGGATGGTGGATTGGATTGGGGGCTTGGATTGGTGGAGCGCACTGGTTGGTTGCTGGTGATCCCGATGGGGATAGAGCGGGTGGCGGCGCGATGGGACAAGAAGCCTAGGTTTTAGGGATTGGTCTAGGGTTGGACTAGTTTATATAGTGTGTGGGTTAGATCAGAGACTATCTCATCCCTTTGATCAAAATCGGACGGTCAGGAAAAATAGGCTAGGGAGTCCAAATAAGAAAACGGTGATGTTTTGTAGATGTATGGGGATGATTCGGACCCAACGGTGACGACTGCCCGGGTCGGGTCCGGGACAGCTTTCGGGCGCGCGCGAGGAGGTTCGCGGGCTGACGAGAGAGGTTAGGTAGGGCCTGGCGGTGAGTAGTGGACTGTGTAGACGGTCTAGGGAGGAAAGAAAGGGGAACCCCGGCAACAGTTTTCGGAGACCGAAAACGTCCGACGATTTGACCGACTATATTGTCGCTATAGTTATCCGTTAGGGCGTCAGACGAACTCCGAATGCGATGAAACTTGGCAGGCGGCCTATCTACACTATAATAAGACCGCACGCCAACTTTCAAACCATTCCGAGAACATTTTCCGGTCACTTATAAAATAATATTTCGGACATGCCGCGGGCGCGTGCAAGTGTGGCTGGGCTCAGAACGGACAACGGAAGGAACTGGGAGACCGGGACAGATGCAAGTTTTGAAAACATGATGATGCAATGCACATGATGACATGACAAGATGCAACACGCAAGCGAAAGACATGGCAACAACAGCGAATAACTGGAAGACACCTCGCGCATCGGACTCGGGGCGTCACAACACTCCACCACTACGAGAGGATCTCGTCCTGAGATCTAGGATGGCACCGGAGAGAAGCGGAAGGGGAAGAGAAGAGGTAAACTAAGTTGCTTCTTTAACAAATGAGTGAAACCAAAGAACCTTGATAGGTTGAAAACTTGAAAGAAAGAAAACCATGGAGATGAACGAAGTTGAAAACACTCCGTTAGAAAAGAGGAAAAAGGAGCATTACTAGAACCTTGTTTGTTGAAAGACATAAGCAAAAGGGTTGCAATGGACAAGAAGTACATGCAAGCACTCCGGATGAAACGTGATGTACGAGGAATGGTAAAGATCAATTACGACAACACCTCAGTTGGAAACGGAAGGCAATAATATGAACTTGGCAAAATGAAAGCACTTGGATGAGACTCCAGTTAGAAGAGGAATGATAGCCACAACACTCCGGTTAAAACAAGATAGAGAAGGAATAAGAATGATATAATTTGGACAACACTCCGACCGTAAATGGAAGGAATAGAACATGAACTTGACAAGATGAGAGGACTTGAATGGAGGACACGACACTCTGGTTGAATGAATAAGCAAAAGGAAAGAACTTGATCTTTGACGAAAATGGGATGATGGGTGAAGAGAGCAACATCACAATGCCTCCGGAACGAAAGAATAGAAGTTGGATCGTTGGAAAGGAAAGAATTGAGAAGAAAAATGGCAACTTCTGCCACAAATGAGCTTGGAGAACACCCTTCCAAGAAAATTATAACGGAGTTGCTGGAAAACCAACAACGAAACGAATAAGCTTGTACTGGGCTTATGGAAAACTTCTCAAAATTTTGAGGTGACAACCTGCCACTCACGGGAAAAAGATTGAATTGACATCAACAAGGAGATGAGAAGCTTATCTCACCGGAAGGATAAATGAAGGCCTTGGGTCATTTATAATCACCATAAAAGCAACAAACCTTAGGGAAAGCTTTAGGTGAAATATAACCCAAGATAACTCGAATGAAGAGACTGATGGATTGCGAAGGATCTCATGAACGAATTGAAAATGATGGGTATACAATATGTCATCCCGGACAACTTGTGAATCATGAAACACCAAGCAATTGTCAAAAATGACTTAAACCACCTCAAAAGATAAGGTAGAACGAATTGCACTTCAGAATGCAAGATGAAGAATACTTGAGCTCCTCTTAGAAGAATCTCGATGAACACTTCGAGAAGGAATTAAATCCTTGATGAACCACCATGTAGAACCTCCATGAAGAACTCCGGTAATAAAAGAATGGTCCAAAAGAAGTGAAGGATGAAAAGAATAAGATTGAGGCCTTGCAATGATTAGATGAAGCTTCGAAATGATATAATGGAAAGAGCTTGGAACTCCGGGAAAAGAAAAGATGGAACAATGAAATAAAGAATTTTGATGAACCTCCAGAATAAGGAATTGAATTTACTCAATGAAACAAGAATAAGAATTACATTATGCTTATCCTTCACCAATTTAAATTGATGACAACTAACGGATTTGGCATACTACTTATTCTCGTAGAAAGGATTAAGATAGATATGGCGCAAACTCAATGGACCACCGGTAGGATTTGGAAACAATGAATGAATTGATATGATAACGAAGGAAGAGAAATCTTGAACGAACCACCCTAAGAATTTAAAATGAACGAAGAAAATGAACACATCAGCAGGAGGAATTGGAAAATAAGTGAAGATACTTGAGAGAATTTAGATGCAAGTGAACAAAGAGATCCTGAATTGATTAGAGAAAACTTGAACGAAGCATCGGTAAGATTTGGAGAACGAGAGCTGAAAGCTGGAATGAATAATCCCGAAATGATGACCTTCGGAGAATCAAACTGAAAAGGCTCTTGAATTGCTCCTGAAGGGTGAAAATAATTCTCACAATCGAAAACAATTATGAAGGGATGGCATCAAGCTAGAACCATGAATCTCTCAGAGGACGGATAAGATTTGGAGCTAAAACTCTTCTTTAGTCTTCAAATGTTTGAGAGAACCACCACCTTGAATTGTTGAGGCACTCCGGAATGGAAATTAGAAAGGTAGAACCAACAATGAAAAGAATTGAAAGATCTTGGAGAAAGGCATTTGACTGATAATAACTCATTCTTACGTCAAACTTTGAGAAAATTTGAGGGCAGCTCCGGGAAGAATTAGAAGAGTCAGGTAAGATCCTGGGAAAAGACCTGTGGGTTAGGGCCCACTCAAAAGAAACACCGTTGGACGATTTAGAAGAAAGATATTGCACTGATAGCTTGAAACAGATAACAGCCTCGAGATATCTTGAACAGATAAGGAATGAAAACACGAATCTCCTGAGATATCTTCCGCACTTCGGATATGAATAGAGAGAGATGAGTGATTAAGAGGTGCACCAGTATGAGAAAGCATTGTGGAAAGCGGAAAAGGATAAGATTAACACCGAAATCTTGGATTGGATCCACCGGAGAAGAAAACGAGTGAAGAGTGATGAACTTGAATCTTCCTTAGAATCTCCAAGAGAATCACTGGATAAGAATATTGACGGAAAAGAATGGATAGACTTCCCATGAATAAAATGATACTTGATTCAGAAATCTGAGTCCTTGAAGAAAAAGGGGTGGGTGAGCGGGAAAACAAAGGCAACTTGGGGACAGATGAAACGAATCAACATTGGGAAAAACCGAGAGGTGATCTTGCGGATGTTGAAATGATCGGATCCACTTGAAGAGAAACACGCCGGTTGAAAAGGATTGACATGACAATCTTGATTATCATGAAGGATTAGCATCCACATAGAAATATGAGAACACCGCTTAGGGAAGGTATGGAATCAACACTTGACATTGAAGCAACTCGAATACCATAACTCAAAACAAAACAAAGGATTGACTAGCAAAATAAGCCGAAACAAACATATGATAGAGATTTCGTCCGAAGTTTTCGTGGTGGGGCCCACACGGGCTCGATCGTACAACACCATCATGTACAAGGCAGTGCACATGACATACGAAGCGTCCCCGAGTCAGCATAGCCAAGGACTCTTTAAGACACAATGAGACCACTTTAAACCAACCGTGGATAGGGGGACCACTAGACGTCGAACCCCAATTTCATATCAAACATCTGTCGGAAAGATATCCTAGGAGCTACTTGAATTCCCACTTATAAACTCCCGAAACTTTCTGGTTATGCAACCAGGTGTTGGGGATACAGGGGAAGCATAATATCTCACCCAAACTAACAATTCCTACATCCAGTTGTATCCATCCTTCAACACATAACCAAGAAACCTTCAGAAATCATTTACCTCAACCTTCGAAAAGCATCCATTATACAAGTTATGGCAATACTCCCAAACTCCCGCCCCAGTACTAGGTGGCGTCGAGGCTATCTCACCAACAACTGCATAAAAGAGATTTTCGATGTCGGCGAAACTCAGGTATTCCAGAACTGCAACGATAAAATTGTGACGACAACACCTCGGAGCTCAACTCCCTGGGACATTGCCACAACCCCTAAATGTTAGGAGTCACCAAGAACAGTGTTCTCGTCACAAAACCATCGGAATGATTCCAAGATACCCGCGTGATCCTAATTTTTTTAGTGAAATTTGTGGAGAGAAGAGTCAAAACTCTACGTCAGGAGGCCTCACCAGAGTGACAAAGAGACTGAGGAGTAAAAAGAATCCTACTCTCCGATATATATAATCCTAAGACTCAAAACATTTTGTTCTAGACACAACAATGTCAGCGATTCGATCAAGCAGGGGGCTCCTAAGTCGGGGAAGGCTCTGATTACCAACTTGTAACACCCACAATGTGGCTATATCTCCCACGTGTTGAGGCACGACTTAGAGGCATAACCGCATTGTGGTTTTGTCGCAAGAGGGGTAATCTTCACACAATCCCATATACCGAATAAGAATGGGATAAAGAGTTGGCTTACAATCGCCACTTCACACAAATACAAGTTAAACATACATCATTCAGAATACAATCAAGGTCCGACTATGGAACCAAAATAAAAGAAGACAACCCCAAATGCTAGATCCCCGATCGTCCCAACTGGGCTCCACTACTGATCAACCGGAAAAGAAACAAAACAACGAACACGACCTTCATCGAGCACTCACTTGATCTTAGTTGCGTCATCTGCACTGGTATCATTGGCACCTACAACTGTTTGGAAGTATCTGTGAGCCACGAGGACTCAGCAATCTCACAACCGCGAGATCAAGACTATTTAAGCTTATGGGTAGGAAAGGGTAGTGAGGTGGAGCTGCAGCAAGCACTAGCATATATGGTGGCTAACATATGCAAATAAGAGCGAGAAGAGAAGCAAAGCATGGTCATGAACTAGAAGTGATCAAGAAGTGATCAAGAAGTGATCCTGAAACTACTTACCTTCAAGCATCACACAAGAAAGAGACCATCATGGCTACACACGCGATTGATGCATTTTAGTTAGATTAAGTGTCAAGTTTTCTACAACTGGACATTAACAAATTCCCATCTGCCCATAACCGCGGGCATGACTTTCGAAAGTTCAAACCCTGCAGGGGTGTCCCAACTTAGCCCATCACAAGCTCTCACGGTCAACGAAGGATATTCCTTCTCCTAGGAAGACCCAATCAGACTCAGAATCCCGGTTACAAGACATTTCGACAATGGTAAAACAAGACCAGCAAAGCCGCTCGGATGTGCCGACAAATCCCAATAGGAGCTGCACATATCTCGTTCCCAGGGCACACCGAATGAGCTAGACATCGGGGCATAGACCCTAGTTGCCCAGGGGGCGCCGGACATCGCTCAGGTTGGACCAACACTTAGAAAAGCACTGGCCCCGAGGGGGGGGGTTAAAATAAAGATGACCCTCGAGAGTGCGACTCCTAAGGGAAAAAGGTAGGTGGTGGTGAGGCAAATGGTAAAACCAAGGTTGGGCCTTGCTGGAGGAGTTTTATTTAAAGCGAACTGTCAAGGGGTCCCCATAACACCCAACCGTGTAAGGAACACAAAATCAAGGAACATAACACCGGTATGACAGAAACTAGGGCAGAAAGATTGGAACAAAACACCAGGCATAAGGCCGAGCCTTCCACCCTTTACCAAGTATATAGGTGCATTAATTAAATAAGAGATATTTTGATATCCCATCATATCCATGTTCCAAACATGGAACAAACTTCATCTTCACCTGCAACTAGCAACACTATAAGAGGGGCTGAGCAAAGCGGTAACATAGCCAAATAACGGTTTTCTAGGAAATGTGGGTTAGAGGCTTGACATGGCAATATGGGAGGCCTGATATAGCAAGTGGTAGGTATCGCGGCATAGCAAATAGAGCGAGAAACTAGCAAGGAAAGATAGAAGTGATTTCGAGGGTATGGTCATCTTGCCTGAGATCCCGCAAGGAAGAAGAATGAGTCCATGAAGAAGACGAACGGACGTAGTTGAACGGATCCTCACAAACGTGACGTTATTGGAACTAACCCGAAGAAGCAACATCGGAAAGAAGCAAACAACATAGTAAACAACCATCACATAATCATGGCATGATGCACAAACAAGAATGATGCATGTCCGGTTTAAATATGCATGGCATGGCAAAGTGCACAAACAACACTACAAGTTAAGTGGAGCTCAATATGCATCGGGATGCATATTGACAGAACACCACATTCAAGTTATTTAGTTTGATCTCATTTATGTACCCAACAATATTAAATGTTGTTTAACATGGCAAGGGGTGAAGCAAAAGATAACTACCTATCTAGGCAAGTTTAAACAAGGCTGGAACGACAAACAACAAGTCCGGAAAAATCCTCATGTGCAATTTATGGATTTGGTACTGTTGTGCCCTAAACCATATTTTAGAGTTATTAAACATTCAAAGTAAGTATACCATGTTAAACTAGGCATTTTTCTACCCCACTTACATATAAAGTTTATTAAATTTGGAGCTACGGTTAACTAGTTATGAATTAAATCATTTTAGCATGGCCTTGGAGAAAATTTAAGCAAACAACAGTTTAAACATCTGAAACAAGCATGAAAGTTGGATATTGTGAAACTAGACACAATTCTAAGCATTTTTCATATATAAATCATTTTAAACCGATGCATGATTATTAAGTTATTATATGCATGAAGTTTAGGGGCTCAACTACAAAACTGTTGTTTCTGGATAATTAGACAAATCGCAGATGCTAAAAAACATACATGGGCCAAATCTGAAGCATGTTGGGCCAGCATAGAGGAAGAAAAGAAAAAAAACCAAGGAGGTGCCGGGGCCTCACCATGGGCTTCGGCCCAGGACGATGGAGCAGTGGGCCGGCTGTTTCGTTGGGTGGCGCTTGAGGAGGCCCACGTTGTTGCTGGAGTTGGGCCAGGGTGAGGGCGCAGTCAACTCGCGGCTGACGCGCTGGAGTGGCTCGAGGCAGGGGCGTCTTCCTCCTGCTCGACTGCAGAAGCAGAGGTGTGGCAGGGAGCTTGCAGCGGCGCGAGGCTGCGATGGTGCTGCGAGCAGGCGCACAGAACTTGCGACGGCGGGCATGCAGGGAAGGCCGACGAGGAGTAGTGGTGAAGCAAAAGAATCGAATGGGACTTGACCTCGGAGCAGCGGGGCGACGGCCATCCATGGTGCCGGGCAGGGGAGGCACTGCTCTTCGTCCTCCCGCTCGATGGAGAGGAGGCGACGGCGCGGGACTGCGGGGCTCCGGCGGAAGGGACTTGCGCGGTTTTCAAGGAGGGTCTCGCTGGATCCGCGGCGGTAGGGGCTAGAGGCCTGCAAAGCTCGGGCAGCCAACCACGGCGGCGTCGTGGGGCTCCTTCTCAAAAAAGAGACAGAGGGGTGAGAGAGAGGAAGAAGAACCAGAGAGGATGGAGAGAGCGGGACGAGACCGGTCCTGGTTGACGGAGAAGACAGGGCGCGGTTCAGGTGGCTGGGCGCGCCGGCGGCGACGGTGCTATGGAAGAAGGAGCAAACGGGAGGAGCTCGGGCTCCTATGAAATCAAGAGGGGCTGGTTGGTCTCTGCGATTTGGTGGAGACGATGGATGGATCGGGGAAAATCCCAAGGAGGAGGTGGCTGCGGGCGAGGGAAACTGAGGAGGAGCGGGGGCGGCTGAGGTTGGGCGGAGACGCAAATCGAGGGAGATGGTTGGATGGTGGATTGGATCGGGGGCTTGGATTGGTGGAGCGCACTGGTTGGTTGTTGGTGATCCCGATGGGGATAGAGCGGGTGGCGACGCGATGGGACAAGAAGCCTAGGTTTTAGGGATTGGTCTAGGGTTGGACTAGTTTATATAGTGAGTGGGTTAGATCAGGGACTATCTCGTCCCTCCGATCAAAATCACATGGTCAAGAAAAATAGTCTAGGGAGTCCAAATAAGAAAACGGTGATGTTTTGTAGATGTATGGGGATGATCCGGACCCAATGGTGACGACTGCCCGGGTCGGGTCCGGGACAACTTTCGGGCGCGCGCGAGGATGGTCGTGGGCTGGCGAGAGAGGTTAGGTAGGGCCTGGCGGTGAGTAGTGGACTGTGTAGACGGTCTAGGGAGGAAAGAAAGGGGAACCCCGACAACAGTTTTCAGAGACCGAAAACGTCCGACGATTTGACCGACTATATTGTCGCTATAGTTATCCGTTGGGGCGTCAGACGGACTGCAAATGCGATGAAACTTGGCAGGGGGCCTATCTACACTATAATAAGACCGCACGCCAACTTTCAACCCATTCCGAGAACATTTTCCGGTCACTTATAAAGTAATATTTTGGACATGTCGCGGGCGCATGAAAGTGTGGCTGGGCTCAGAACGGACAACGGAAGGAACTGGGAGACCGGGACAGATGCAAGTTTTGAAAACATGATGATGCAATGCACATGATGACATGACAAGATGCAACACACAAGCAAACGACATGGCAACAACAGCGAATAACTGGAAGACACCTGGCGCATCGGACTCGGGGCGTCACACCTTATGATTGAAAGCAAACAACAGCAGATAGAGAGCTGCAAACGGAAGTATGGACAGGGGAAGTACAATTCTGGAGCTCAGCAGAAGCCTCGCTTTACCTCTAACTCTGGAGGTTACACCCATAACCATGGAGGCCATACCCACAATGGAGGAAGCTCACATAACCATATTGGGCCTAAGAATGGAAACAGGAATGGATCAAGCAGTAACCAGAACCGTCCCAACCCAGCAACGCCCGCCAAGAAGGACCTGAGCCATGTTACCTGTTACAAGTGCGGGAAGACTGGGCACTACGCCAACGATTGTTCTGAGTTGAAGAATGGCAATGGAAATGGAAACTCTGGGAAGAAGCCCAATCCCTTCACCAAAGGTCAGGTGAACCACATCAACGTGGAGGTTGAAGATCAGCCTGACACAGTGATCGGTAAGTTTTTGATTAAGTCATTTACCGCACTCATTCTTTTTGATACTAGAGCATCGCATTCATACATATCAAGGTTATTTGTGGACAAGTTTAAGTTACCAACCTTAGCCCTTAGGTCACCATGTTAGTAAGCTCGCCAGGAGCAGAGTATATGGCCAACCGATGGTGTGACCGGATACCCTTAACCATTAGTAGCCATGTTTTCCCCTCAGACCTAATAATTTTGGAATCCCAAGGATTGGATATAATATTAGGCATGGATTGGTTATCAAAGTATGGAGGAAATATCGATTGTGCTAGTAAGTCAATTTTACTCACCACCCCAGAAGGAAAAATGATCAAGTATGTGTCCAGACATGCGCCAAGGAGGACGCAAGTGAATTCTCTTTCGGGAGTTGTTCAGGAAGAAGTGCCTATTGTGAAGGATTACCCGGATGTATTTCCAGAGGAACTGCCAGGCATGCCACCAGATCGAGACATAGAGTTTTTGATAGAGCTATTGCCAGGCACCAGACCGATATCAAAGAGGCCATACTAGATGCCTGCAAATGATCTGGAGGAAATTAAGAAGCAGATTAAGGAGTTATTGGAGAAAGGTTACATTTGACGAAGTTCGTCACTGTGGGGAGCCCCAGTGCTCTTGGTTGAGAAGAAGGATGGATCTTTGAGAATGGTTGTTGATTTATCGAGCATTGAATGAAGTGACAATCAAGAACAAGTACCCACTACCGATGATCAACGATTTGCTTGACCAGCTGCAAGGAGCAAAAGTATTTTCCAAGATCGATCTGCGATCAGGATACCACCAGTTGAAGATCCGAGAACATGATATACCTAAGACAACTTTTACCGCAAGGCATGGGATGTATGAGTACACGGTCATGTTATTTGGATTGACTAATGCCCCTGCCTATTTTATGAGTATGATGAACAAGGTGTTCATGGAGTTTTTGGATAAGTTTGTAGTGGTGTTCATTGATGATATTTTGGTGTACTCGAAGAATGAAGAGGAACACAAGGAACACTTGCGCTTAGTTCTTGAGAAGCTCAGGGAACATCAGTTGTATGCCAAGTTTAGCAAGTGTGAGTTTTGTTGATGGAAGTTGGATTTCTTGGACATGTTATATTAGGAGAAGGTATAGCAGTATACCCCACCAAGGTTCAGTCTGTCACTGAGTGGTTGGCACCCACCTCAGTTGGAGAGATCCGCAGTTTTCTGGGACTCGCAGGATATTACCGGAGGTTCATTGAGAATTTCTCCAAGATTGCGAAACCCATGACCGAGTTGTTGAAGAAGGACACCAAGTTCAAATGGAATGAAGATTGCGAGGTCAGTGTTTAGGAGTTGAAGAAACGTTTGGTTACAGCCCCAGTGCTGATTCTTCAGGATATACACAAGGATTTCCAAGTGTATTGCGATGCTTCTCGCTGACTTGGAGGTGTACTGATGCAGGACGGAAGAGTTGTTTCATATGCCTCATGACAATTTCAACCTCACAAGTTAAATTGTTCCACCCATGATTTGGAGTTAGCATCCATAGTGCATGCGCTTAATACCTAGAAACATTTTCTGATTGGAAACAGATTTGATGTGTACACGGATCACAAGAGTTTGAAGTACATTTTCACGCAGAAGGAGTTAAATCTCAGTCAAAGGAGATGGTTGGATCTCATAAAGGATTATGATATGAAATTGTATTATCATCCAAGAAAGGCCAATGTCGTAGCAGACGCTTTGAGCCGGAAGAGTTATGCCAATACCCTTGTAAGCGGAGGATTACCGCAGGAGTTAGTCGAGAATCTCAAGGAGCTTCGTTTGGAGATAGTTCCAAGAGGTTTTGTTGCAACAATGGAGGTTCAGTCTACATTATTCGGAAAGATTTGAGAAGCTCAGAAGGATGATAAGGTAATTGCTGAGATAAAGGAGAAGATGAGCAAAGGAAAAGCCAAGGGTTTCCGTGAGGATGAGCACGAGACCTTATGGTTTGAGGATCGTATATATGTGCCCAATGATGTGGAGATTAGGAAGTTAATACTTCAGGAAGCTCATGACTCGCCATACTCGATTCACCCCAGCAACACCAAGATGTATTTGGATTTGATGGAGCGTTTCTGGTGGACAGGTATGAAGAAGGATATTGTCGAGTACGTAGCAGTGTGTGATGTATGTTAGTGAGTGAAGGTAGAAGATCAGAAGCCAGCAGGATTACTACAGCCTATGCTGATACCCGAATGGAAGTGGGACAAGCTTGGCATGGATTTCATCACCAGATTACCCAAGACCCGATCGGGATATGATTCAATCTGGGTAGTAGTTGATCGCTTGACCAAGGTAGCTCGCTTTATCCTGGTGAAGACCACCTATACAAGCGTGAAGTTGGCCAAGATATATACGACCAGGATCGTATGTCTGCATGGAGTTCCGACGACCATCATATCAGATAGAGGGACACAATTTACTTCGAAGTTTTGGAATCAATTGCACCAGACTCTGGGTACTAGGCTAGAGTTCAGTACGGCCTTTCATCCGCAGACAGATGGACAGACCGAGAGGGTCAATCAGATTCTGGAGGACATGTTGAGAGCTTGTGCGCTAGATTATGGATCTAGTTGGGATGACAATTTGCCTTATGTAGAGTTCTCATACAACAACAGTTATCAGGCTAGTTTGAAGATGACACCTTTTGAAGCCTTGTATGGAAGGAGATGCAGGACACCGTTAATGTGGGAGGAAGTTGGAGACTGCCAGTTGTTTGGACCAGATTTGATCAAAGAGTCCGAAGAGAAGGTTAAGTTGATTCGGGATAGACCGTAGGTAGCTCAGTCCAGGCAGAAGAGTTATGCCGATACCAAACGCAAGGAGGTAGTCTATGAAATTGGAGATCAAGCGTACCTTGGAGTGTCACCACTGCGAGGATTTAAATGATTTGGAGTTAAGGGAAAGTTAGCCCCGAGGTTTGTAGGACCATACCGAGTTCTGGAATGTATGGGAGAGGTTGCCTACAAGTTGGAATTACCCGAAGGATTGTCAGGAGTTCACGATGTGTTCCATGTTTCCCAGTTGAAGAAGTGTCATGCTGAGATGGCTGATATTCCCCTAAGAGATACAGTGCCCCTGGAAGCAATTCAGTTGGAGAGTGATCTAACCTACGAGGAGAAACCCGTAAAGATTCTCGAGTTTGCCAGCCGAGTTACACGCAACAAGGTTATCAAGTTTTGCAAAGTTCAGTGGAGCCACCATATCGAGGATGAAGCCACCTGGGAACGAGAAGAAGACCTACAAAAAGACCACCCACACCTATTTTCTAGCCTACCCGAATCTCGAGAGCGAGATTCATCTTAAGGGGGGGTAGGTTTGTAACATCCCAATTTTCAATTTGGATGTTATACATAGGTCATCATATGCACATCATATTTTAATTGCATTTTGTTTGTGATCCTAGAAATCTTGAGCAACTCAAGGACCCAAGGAGAGAGTTGGAGATTTCATTTATTTTCATATTTGAACTTTCTCAAATTTGAAAAGAGGGATCACTTTGATTTTAATATTTTTCTCTCCAATTTTTCCAATTTAAAAATAAAAAAGAGAAGATAATATGACTTCTTAAAAAAGAGAGGAATATTGGAGGAAATTTTTTAAAATCACATAAATATTTTATTTGGATTTTATTTGAATTAGAAAAATATGCATTTTGGAAAATTGCATTTTTAGGCCAGAAAAATGTTCACTTTGTTCTAAATATTTTATTTAGACGGTGAAAATTGTTTTGGGCATTTTTATATTTTTTTATATTTTATTAGGATTTTTATTCTGAGGAATTTATTTTTCTTTTAAAAAAAGTTCCCGCCCGACTGGGCCGAAGGCCCTGCCGAGCAGGCCGCGGCCCCGCGCCGCCTTCCTCCCGCCGCCACCGTGCCTAGCACGGACGCCGAGGGGGAGTCCGAGCCGGACTCCACGTCGGGCCGCCCCCTCCCCAAGCAAGCTGCCACCCCCCGGCCTTTATATAGGGCCTAGGCCCCCACCGCCACCACCACCCACCGCCTGCAGCCGCCGCCTCCTCGCCGAGCCACGCCGCCACCACAAACAACCGCTGCCGCCTGCTGCCGCTGCTGCATCGCCGCCGCCGCACCCTGCCCGTGACGCTGCCCACCGCCTCATCGGAGCCGCCGACTCACCGGAATCCCGCCTCGCCGCCGACCCCGGTTTTCGTCGTGAACCGATAAAGAAACCATCGGTTCGTTTTGGTTTTTTCAGTTTGCGAACTAGATCGGTTTTTAGTTTTAGGGTTTTCTCGGTTTTCTCGATCGGATCTATTTAGCGAACGTTCACCGGAATGCCTCTGTTCGCGAACGCGTTCGTCCGTTCGTCTCTGTTAGCGAACATTCATTCATTAGTTTTTTCTTTTTATTTTAGATTCAGCCAGGGACCTATCTGTGATTATTTTTATCGCAGATTAGCCCCTGATCTTCAAATGCTCGCAACTTTTTAACCGTTTGTCCAAATCCAGTGAAACCAACGCCAAAATCTTCGTCTCGAACCCCTCTTTCCAGTTAATCAACTTGAACATTGTTTTGACGAATTAAAATTTGGTTGCAAGCATATTTGAATTTGAACTTCTTTTGACCGCAATTTGAGTTACGTAGCGTCGATTCGACTAATTCTTTTCGCAAATCGAAGCTCTTCTCTTGTACTTTCGATTTGGATCTTTTCTGTTGTGTTTTACCCCTGCATCTACTGCTTGAGTGCTTATGTATGCTATTGTTTGTTTGCGATAGAGTTTCCGGAGTGCGAAGCGTGCTACTATGAGTCACTAGGGTTTTCAGATCGTCAGCAAGGCAAGTAACACTTTGATCATACTTTTAATACCCAGTTTTTATGCATTAGTTTCAAACCCTCAAACATTGCATGATTAGGATCTATTTAACATGTGGGTATTGGGAAGTAGTTGTTGAGGTAGTACCTATTGCCCTTTTCATTTAAACCCTGGGAGTTACTTCTACGTTATGCTTACACCGTTATGCTATGCTCGTAGACGTGGTTTGGTTTGAGTGATTCATGACAGCTATGAGAATTATGATGAAGTAAGGGTTTATTTAAGGTGGCTACTTTAACACACATCTGGGTGGATTGTTTGTGGGCACCTGGGGCAATCTAGTGCTGTCCAAGGAGATCCCGGGGAATCTATGTGATCATCCTATAGTCCGCCACCCAGGCTCAAAGGGATCGTATTGTTATTCATGTTGAAAACTTCCGTGTGCAGCCACAAGACATTATGGGCTCTGGCATAGTTGAGTATGTTGTGTGACCTCTTTAAGTGGTAAACTAGCAGATGTAGGGGATGTAGGTGGTACGGTTTACCCGTCGAAAGGGCTAATGCTTCTAAAAGACTGTGTCTCGGTCATCCGTTTCTCAAACATCATGTAGTGCGAGAAATCAACGGAGGAGATCGAGTCTTGTGGGGAAAAGTGCGCAAACCTCTGCAGAGTGTACAAACTAACCATGGTTAGCCGTGTCCCCGGTTATGGACATCTTGAGTATCTGGTGCTTGAATTATTATGTTGATCTCATCACTTTATTTAATTAACTTATTGGGTTAATGATTACTTTAATTGGGATTGAGATGGGGTTACCATTCTCAATGTTTTCAACAAACTTTGTAGTTAAATAAAATATATTCCTTTGTTGTAGGGAAAAAACTAGCTTTCTGCAAAAATAACCATAGAGCCTCCACAAGCCAAATATGCATATAGTTTTAGCTGCTACTAGTTCATTGCTCTACAGTGTTATTTTGCTAGCATATTCCATGTGCTGATCCGTTTCAGGCTGCAACGTATTATGTTGCAGACTTTTTAGACGAAGAGTAAGGTGCGCTAGGTCGTTGTCTTGCACTCAGCTATGCCATTGGAGTTAATGGACTCATTTTTACCTTCGAAGCCTTCCGCTGTTATCTTCATTAGATGGCCTTCAGCCATATTATTGTAATAAGTACTCTCTTTTGAGATATTCGATGTAATAAGTGTGTGATTGAACTCTGTTATAAATCCTACAAGTACTGTGGGTGTCAGCATTATCGATCCAGGGATGACACTTATGCACAGAGATTTGACCGTTTGAGGTCGGATCGCTACACACGGGAACATCTTATATGCTCTATGGCGTTCAAAACATTTTTGAAGTACCGGTTCTAAGCCGTAAAGCATGGTGCACTAAACTATCAAGTAGTCATCATACCGAGCTTGCCAAACATTCATAACGTCTGCATCTGCTCCTGCAATAGGTCCGTCACCTAGTGGTGCATCAAGGACATAATTCTTCTGTGCAGCAATGAGGATAATCCTCAGATCACGGAGCTAGTCCGCATCATTGCTACTAATCATCTTTCAACATAGTTTTCTCTAGGAACATATCATAAATAAAACGGGGAAGCTATAGGCGAGCAATTGATCTACAACATAGATATGCAAATACTACCACGACTAAGTTCATGATAAATTTAAGTTCAATTAATCATATTACTTAAGAACTCCCACTTAGATAGACATCCCTCTAATCATCTAAGTGGCGACGTGATCCATATCAACTAAACCATGTCCGATCATCATGTGAGATGGAGTAGTTTTCAATGGTGAACATCACTATGTTGATCATATCTACTATATGATTCACGCTCGACCTTTCGGTCTCAGTGTTCTGAGGCCATATCTGCATATGCTAGGCTCGTCAAGTTTAACCCGAGTATTCTGCTTCTGCAAAACTGGCTTGCACTTGTTGTATGTGAACGTAGAGCTTATCACACCCGATCATCACGTGGTGTCTCGGCATGACGAACTGTAGCAACGATGCATACTAAAAGAGAACACTTATACCTTAAAATTTAGTGAGAGATCATCTTATAATGCGACCGCCGTACTAAGAAAAATAAGATGCATCAAGGATAAACATCACATGCAATCAATATAAGTGATATGATATGGCCATCATCATCTTGTGCCTTTGATCTCCATCTCGAAAGCACCGTCATGATCACCATCATAACCGGCTTGACACCTTGATCTCCATCATTGCATCGTTGTCGTCTCACCAACTATTGCTTCTACGACTATCGCTACTGCTTAGTGATAAAGTAAAGCAATTACATGGCGATTGTATTTCATACAATAAAGCGACAACCATATGGCTCCTGCCAGTTGTTGATAAATGTGCTACAAAACATGATCATCTCATACAACAATTTATATAATCACGTCTTGACCATATCACATCACAACATGCCCCGCAAAAACAAGTTAGACGTCCTCTACTTTGTTGTTGCAAGTTTTACGTGGCTGCTATGGGCTTAGCAAGAACCGTTCTTACCTACGCATCAAAAAACCACAACGCGGTATAGTGATTGCTTTTTGATCTTCAGAAAGAACCATGTTCATTGAATCCAATTCAACTAAAGTTGGAGAAACAGACACCCACTAGCCACCTGTGTGCGAAGCACGTCGGTAGAACCAGTCTCACGTAAGCATGTAATGTTGGTCTGAGCCGCTTCATCCAACAATACCGCTGAATCAAGAATCAACTAGTGACGACAAGCAATATGTATATACCCACTCCCACAACTCCTTTCTGTTCTACTCATGCATATAACATCTACGCATAGACCTGGCTCGGATGCCACTGTTGAGGAACGCAATAATTTCAAAAAAATTCCTACGCACACACAAGATCCATCTAGGTGATGCATAGCAACGAGGGGGAAGAGTGTTGTCCACGTACCCTCGTAGACCGAAAGCGGAAGCGTTATGATAGCACAGTTGATGTAGTCGTACGTCTTCACAATCCGACCGATCCTAGCATCAAAGATACGGTACCTCCGTGATCTGCACACTTTCAACTCGGTGACGTCCCAAAAACTCTAGATCCAGCTAAGGTCGAGTGAGAGTTTCATCAGCACGACGGCGTGATGACGGTGATGATGAAGTTACCGACGTAGGGCTTCGCCTAAGCTCTACAACGATATGACCGAGGTGGAAATCTGTGGAGGGGGGCACCGCACACGGCTAAACAATCAACTTGTGTGTCTATGGGGTGCCCCCTCCCCCGTATACAAAGGAGTGCAGGAGGGGGAGGGCCGGCCCTCTATGGCGCGCCAAGGGGGGAGTCCTACTCCCGATGGGAGTAGGATTCCCCCTTTCCCTTGTTGGAGTAGGAGAGAAGGAAGGGGGAGAGAGGGAGAAGGAAAGGGGGGACGGCCCTCCACCCCAATTTGGATTGGGCTTGGGGGGGCACCTTGGCCGCCTCCTCCTCTCTTCCCACTAAGGCCCATTAAGGCTGATACACTCCCCGGGGGGTTCCGGTAACCCCCCAGTACTCCGGTAAATGCCCGAACTCACCTGGAACCATTATGATGTCCAAACATAGCCTTCCAATATATCGGTCTTTATGTCTCGACCATTTCTAGACTCCTTGTCATCTCCGTGATCTCATCCGGGACTTCGAACAACATTCGGTACATCAAAACACATAAACTTATAATATTGATCGTCACCGAACATTAAGCGTGCGGACCCTACGGGTTCGAGAACTATGTAGACATGATCGAGACTCATCTCCGGTCAATAACCAATAGCAGAACCTGGATGCTCATATTGGTTCCTACATATTCTACAAAGATCTTTATCGGTTAAACCGCATAACAACATACGTTGTTCCCCTTGTCATCGGTATGTTACTTGCCCGAGATTCGATCGTTGGTATCTCAATACCTAGTTCAATCTCATTACTGGGAAGTCTTTTTACTCATTTCGTAATGCAACATCCCGTAACTAACTCATTAGTAACATTGCTTGCAAGTCTTATAGTGATGTGCATTACCCAGAGGGCCCAGAGATACCTCTCCAATATACGGAGTGACAAATCCTGATCTCGATCTATGCCAACTCAACAAACACCATCGGAGACACCTGTAGAGCATATTTATAGTCACCCAGTTACGTTGTGATGTTTGATAGCACACTAAGTGTTCCTCTGGTATTCAGGAGTTGCATGATCTCATAGTCATAGGAACATGTATAAGTTATGGAGAAAGCAATAACAGTAAACTAAATGATCAAAGTGCTAAGCTAACGGATGGGTCAAGCCAATCACATCATTCTCCAATGATGTGATCGCATTCATCAAATGATAACTCCTTGTCCATGGCTAGGATACTTAACCATCTTTGATTAACGAGCTAGTCAAGTAGAGCCATGCTAGTGACACTCTATTTGTCTATGTATTCACACATGTACTAAGTTTCCGGTTAATACAATTCTAGCATGAATAATACACATTTATCATGACATAAGGAAATATAAATAACAACTTTCTTATTGCCTCTAGGGCATATTTCCTTCATGATCTAGCATGTAACACATCATATCACTTTGTGGCCACACACACGGTATCCCCACTGGTGCCACCTTACCTGGACCGGGACCGTTTGCGCCTTTTGGCTCACGTATAGGATAGTGTCGCAAGCATCCATATGGCAGAGAACCCAGGCCGACATGACTAGTCGTGAATCCAAAGTGGCACTAACTTACAGGGACATGCATACATGACCCAGCAACGAACATGTCAGTCATCAACGTATGAACCCAAGTCGTAGCAAGCTACAAGGACTTAAAGGAACAACACGTGACATTTCCCCGAAGGGACAGACACAGGAACGAACAAGGACACATGTCGGCCAGCCTAAGTGTTCCGGAGCAGCAGCAAGCTACCATGGCTCAGTGGAAGCACTAGGAGACATTTCCCCATAAGAGAGGCTACCAAGAATAAACAACTAGATTGTTGGATCCCACACATAGCAATACACGTTACATGTACGCATAACATGCAAGTATGTGTTGTACAACATGGCATCACAACATAACTCAACAACTCATATAGATAAAAGCCCAGAAGAGCCACGTAGCATTTATTACAAACATGGGTCACATGACCCAACATACAGAGCATACAAGCAATAGAAGCATAACATGTCTGGGTACAGACAACTACAAATGAAAAAGGCTAAGAAGCCTGAATATCTACAAGACCCTCCCAAGGGTACAAGATCGTAGCTGAGGTAACAAGCTAAACGTCAGAGTCCATGCGGAACTACTAGTGAGACTGAAGTCTCTCTACAAAAACATAAATTAAGCAAACGTGAGTACAAATGTACCTAGCAAGACTTACATCAGAACTAGCTACATATGCAACAGTTTCAACAAATGGGTGGTGGAGTTTAACTGCAGCAAGCCAGCTTTGACTTAGTGGTTGTCCTGAACTACGACTGCTGGCAACTCTTTTAAGGTGGCGCACACGAGTCCACATATTCACCATATAAATACACCACTATGGATCTGCTCCCGTCTCCCTATGAGAAGGCCATCCATAGCACTCACGCTTATCTTGTGCATTTTAGAGTATCCACTTTCACTTGTCTATGAATTGTACAGGCAACCCAGAAGTCCTTTACCGCGGACGCGACTATTCGAATAGATGATGTTAACCCTGCAGGGGTGTACTTCTTCAGACACGCTCTCGCCAATTACCGCCATGTATACGTCATGCATCTCGGCAACCTTCAAGCGGAAGCCTGTCGAGGGTGTCAGCCATGACCTGACTAACCATGCAAGCCTCTAGTCCAGTTTTATCACCTATTCGGGTTCCATCTGTAAGGAGATCCGGTCGGGGTTACACTCACAGCCCCATACAATATGTACAGGATTCCCAAGCTACCAAACGTGCACTTCTTGGTACACCCGGCCATGGTGCCTAGTCTATCCCAAGCCCACGTGTACCGGGTGCCACTTGATAGACTACTAGCACAACCTACAAACACTAGAAACTAGTTGCAACTCCTGGACAGAGATCGAGGCGATTAATAAGCCGAGAGGGGTCGAGTTACCGGAACCCAATGTGTGGTAGTAGCTGTTATGGATCACAAACACAGAACTCAGTTCCTGAGGACAGTTTCAATGAGACAACCAACCATGTACTCCTACATGGCCTCTCATCGCTACCTTTACCAAATCATGTTCACACATTTAGCTCTCAACAGTAGGACATGTTCACAAGTTTCCAATTCATCCCCGATGAATCAGACCTGAAACAACTGTAAGCAATAGCAGGCATGACAAACAAGCATGAATGAGTAGGTACACCAGGGCTCAAACAACTCCTACTTCATGCTAGTGGGTTTCATCTATTTACTGTGGCAATGACAGGTCATGCAGAGCAAAGGGGTTCAACTACCGCAGCATGTAACAGTTGAATCCCTGTTGTCCTAATGTAGTAAAAAGAGCAGGAGTGAGAGAGTGGGATTGTATCGGAATGAACAAGAGGGTTTTCCTTGCTTGGCACTTCTGAAGATAGTATAGCTCTTCATCGGTGTCATCGATCACATCGTCGAAACAACCTCTACTGAGAGGGGACAAAAAAAGGCAAACAAGAGAGAACACAATCAATCCAATGCAACAGTATGATGCATGATCATGACATGGCAATATGCTATGATTTGAGCTAATGCAACTAGCAACCATATTAAATGAAGTTGGTTTAAACCAAAGGTTCACATTCAAACTCCACATGTGGTTATTTAAATGCCATTCATTTGATTTGTCCTAAATAGTAGCCAAAAGTTGTTCTAACATGCATGAAAATGGTACAGATGGATAGATTGGATTTTTCTGATAATTTTTCATATATAAATTATTTCATTTGGAGCTACAGTTGAATTTCTATGATTTTTAGAAGTTTAGCACATTTTCTAAAATAAATAAATCATTTTTGATTTATTTAAAGTCCCAGAAAAGCTTTACTGCGTCAGAAGTAAGTCACAGTGAGGTCAACATGTCAACGGACCATTCCAGGTCAAAGCTGAGCTACGGGACCCACATGTCAGTGGTTGTAGCTTTAATTAAAAAGGTTTAGTTTTAAACCGCGGATTAGCTGGGCAGTGGAGCCCAGTGTCAGTGACAAAGGATTTAATTAGTGGGGTAATTAACCCCTGACAGTGGTAATTAGCACTAACTAAAACCCTAAACTAATTTCAGTTAGAGGCCGGCCCTACATGTCATTGACTCAGCGACATCCAGCTGGGGTCAAAGTGGGTCAAACCCAGTCAGCGGGGTCAAACCCACCGCCGTTAAGCCGCCGGCGAGGTCCGAGACAACGGAGGGCTTCGGAAATCATCCATAGAGCACCATTCGATGCGTGGTTTTCTCCTACGTTCTCCTAGGAGGGAGCCGCATTGAATGGAGGTGGCGGCTGGAGCTGGGGTGGCCTATAGAGGTGCCGGCGATGAGCTTTGTGGTGGCCGGAGCTCGGGTGGTTACGGGTTTGGCGCTATGGCTTGCGTTCGAGCAAAGTTGCAGGCCAGAGAGGCACTAGGCGCTGCTACGAGCGCAACGGGCACACACATGTGACCGCGACAAGGCCAGGTGGCGGCGCAATTCGGTCGGCAAGGGGGCAACGACTATGGAGAGTAATTCGAGCTTGGGAAGAGGGGGTTGGGCGCAGGATCTCATAGTGCTTCAGACGGGGGAGCAACGATGGCTTTAATCAAAGCCCGAGGAAGAAGATGAAGCCGATGCCGGTGATGCAGTGCGTATGGGCTCGAGTGCATCAGCTTGGAGGCGTGGGGCATTGCAGCAAAGCTTCTGGACGCGTCGAGGGGGCGAGTGGGTGGTTGTGGCTGCGGCTACGGCGAGCACCTGCGATGGTGGTTCTCAGTCTCGCTTGGGTCCGAGAGATTGAGGAGGGGAGGAGGTCTAGGGAGAGAGGGGAAAGTGAGAGGGGATCGAGGGGGTTGCGTGGCATCCTCAGGGCGACGGGGAGACAGGCAGAGAGGCAGGAGGTGGCTGGCGCATGCCGGCGTGCAGCGAGCCCAATCCCCGCGTCCTTCTGGCTCGAGGTGGGAGACGATTGGCGCTACGGTGGTGGGCTGGGCTGCTACAGTGGCCACCAGGTGAGCCAGGTAGGCCTTCCCTTTCTTCTGTCTTTCTATTCCTTTTTGTTTTCTATTTTGTTCTGTATGTTTTGATTTAGTTCCAGCACTAAATCATTTTAGTTACTTCTGGAAATTCTTGTGGGTGTAAGATGAACTAATCGTAAGCCCCACATTATTTTTCAGAATTATTGGAGTTATAAATATATTTATAGGAATTTATAACCCCAATTCAAATATTTCGGAGTTAACTCAAAATCCACAAATGCCATGGAAAAATGTACTATATTTATGTAGGAGCTTTTAATCACTTCCCATAAATCATGAACATTTTTGAAGGGCACTTTGGAACCATTGAGGATTATTTTAGGTTGATCTTGTTTGAATTAAATTGGTGCTAGGGTTTGGTAATCCCCATTTCAAGTTTCTCTGAAGAATGCCATGATGCATGATGCTTCTAATGCAACTATTAGTAAGCAAATTCCAGGGTTGTGACAACTCACCCCCACTAAACAAGAATCTCGTCCCGAGATTCAAGACGTGAGGTAAGAAGACAGAGGGAACACAAACTACACAATCTTCATGATCCAAGTTGCACTTCTCGAGGATGCTGATTCATTCCATAATCTTGGTCTCGACGTCTTGCTCTGAGAACCTCATCCAACATGATGACAACAGAAAGAAACTCTACTGGAGTCGACCTTCTCGAAGATCGAGCAACTCAGGATCAAATCATGGAGTGAGGCATTGAAGCATCTCTCGAGTTGAGACACAAAACATACATCCAGAGGAATGGAGTGAAACAGATGATGAAGGTTCACCTGGTAGGCAACAATTCCACACTTGAATAAGATGGTTCTCTAGTTTTAGAGTAGCGAGGAGATATATTGCCCTTAATACCACAGCGGGGCACCTTATGGAAGGTGACTAATAGAACTATTCCCTTAAGTGGCAAAAAGAATTACTTTTGATACATAGATCATTGAAACTCTCTATACTAGCCTAAGCCAATTCACAATCGATTGGTTGAAAGAGTTCGACGGGATGGCATACTCATACTAGAATGGATGTTGTGGACTACCTTGTTGATGTAGCGACCAGACCTCAAACAGTTCGATCTCTGTGCATCAGTGTCATCCCTGGATTGGTAATACTGACACGCACAATACTTGAGGATTTATAACAGAGTAGCAATCACACACTTATTACAACGGATATCTCAAAAGAGAACTTAAAACAATAAATATGGCTTAAGGCCATCTAATATGATAACAGCGGAAGGCTTGGAAGATAAAATGAGTCCATCAACTCCAACGGCATCACTGAGTGAAAGACAACAACCTAAAGCTCCTTACTCGTCGTCCGAAACGGGTCAGCACATGGAATATGCTGGCAAAGTAACACAAGAGAATAACAAACAGAAAATTGCTATCACAACATGCATATATGGCTGGTGGAGGCTGTATGGTTAATATGTTTTTGCGAGAAGCCAATTATCCCCTACAACAGTGGAATAAATTTATTTAACTATCATGGCAGTTGTTAAACATTGAGAAGGTTCCTCCAACTCAATCCTAATTAAACATCATCATTAAACCCAATCAAATTATATTAAGAGTGATGAGATCAATCATGATAATCCAAGAACCAGATACTCAAGATGTCCATAACCGGGGACATGACTAACCATGATTAGTTTATACTCTCTGTAGAGGTTTGTGCAGTTTTCCCCACAAGACTCGAATACATCCACGGTAGGAGATTCGAGACACAGTCTTTCTAAAGCATTAACTCTCTACTCTGGGTAGACTATACCACCTACAACCCACTACATCTGCTAGTCTACCTCTTCAAGAGCTTCACGCAACTTACTCAACTATGCTAGAGCCCATAATAGCTTGTGGCTGCACACGGAAGTTTCTAGCATGAATAATCTTTTGATCCCTTTGAGCCTGGGTGGCGGGCCATAGGATGATCACACGGGTCCTCCGGGATATCCTAGGACAACAGTGGGTTCTCTAGGTGCCCACAAGCAATCCACCCAGATGTGTATTCAAGTTGCAACCTTAAGTTGAACCATTAATATACAACTCACATCTGTCATGAATACTCTTAAACCCAATCCACATCTACGAGCATAGCATAGCAATATAAGCAACGTAGAAATAACTCCTAGGGTTTGAACATAAACAGGTGAATAGGTACTACCTCAACTACGTCCCAAAACCCACAATTTAATAAGATCCTAATCATGCAAGTGTTTGAGGATTGATCTAATGCAATAAAACTGGGTAGTAAAAAGTATGATCAAAGTGTTACTTGCCTTGCTGATGATCCGTGAAACCTAGAGACACATAGTAGCACGCTTCGCACTCCGGGTACTCTATCGCAAACAAACAAGCATGCAATAAGCACTCAACTAGAAGCACGGGTAAAACTCAAATAGATGATCTAACCAGAAAGTTCAACTTAAGAACTCCGGTTTGCAAAAAGAATCAAATCAAACGAAGCAACCAAACTCAAACTACGAAAGAAACAAGATCCGTGTTTGTAACATCCCAAATTTCCAATTTGGAATGTTATGCATTAGATCATCATTGCATATCATATTTCAT
The DNA here is from genome assembly GCF_018294505.1 of Triticum aestivum. NCBI lineage: Eukaryota > Viridiplantae > Streptophyta > Magnoliopsida > Poales > Poaceae > Triticum > Triticum aestivum. The sequence goes on along the minus strand of NC_057800.1, from coordinate 275,546,706 downwards.
TGCATTTTGGTTTCATCCTAGAAATTATACGCAACTCAAGGACCCATGGAGAGAGTTGGGGATTTCGTTATTTTCATATTTGAGTTTTCTCATATTTTGAAAAAAAGGATCGTTCGATTTTAATTATTTTCTCTTCGAATATTTATTTTATGAAAATAAAGAGAGAGGGGATAAAATGACTTCCCCAAAATAAAGAAATATTGGAGATTTAATGTTAAAATCAAATAATATTTTATTCGGAGTTTTTTATCACTATTTTATTTGAATTAGGAAAAATATGCATTTTTAAAATTGCATTAGAGACCCCAAAAAATGTTCACCTTGTCCGTTAGATTTTTCGAGGATGGGGAAAATTTATTTCAGGATTTTTGGAGTCCGTTTAGTATTCCTTTTCCTTGTTTTTCCGAGCAGAATTTTTTTAAAAAAAATCAACCGACCTAACCAGGCCGTGTCCGACCTGGACACTAGCCCGACCGACCCTTATAAGACGCGGAGGCCCGAGCCACAGCCGCCCCGCCCGAAAACCCTAGCCGCCGCCCGAACCCGCCGCCGCCGCCTTGCAGTGCGCCGCTGCCCGCGACGCCGCCCCGTCGCGCCCCCCCAGCGCCACCGCTGCCCGTCCCGAGCCCCGCCGCCGCCGTTTTCCCTCGCCGCCGATGCCGGAGCTGCCGCCGACCTCGCCGAGGTAGTTGCCGCCGCCGCCGGTTTTCTTCAGAAAACCGATCGGTTTATTATTTTTCGAAACCCTAGTTTTTTGTTTTTTAGATCAGTTTTTCCCGGTTTATTTATTTAACGAACGCTCGTTCGTACGTTCGTTTTAACGAACGATTTTCACTCGTTAACCGCAGACAATGAACATTCGTTCGTTAGCTTGTTCATCAGTTTTATTTTTCCAAGGTTTTTCCGCGATTATTTTCGATCGCGATTTCTGCCCTAATCTTTGTTCTAGTATAACTTTTCGCTCGTTAGTCGGAATCAGTCGATTCAAGCGCCTAGATGTTCGTCTCGAAGCCCTCTTTCTGTTTAACCAACTTAAACAAGGTTTTGCTACTATAAAATTTGACTTAAGTTCAGATTAGTAAATGGATCTTGTTTCTTTCGTAGTTTGAGTTTGGTTGCTTCGTTTGATTTGATTCTTTTTGCAAACCGGAGTTCTTAAGTTGAACTTTCTGGTTAGATCGTCTATTTGAGTTTTACCCGTGCTTCTAGTTGAGTGCTTATTGTATGCTTGTTTGTTTGCGATGGAGTACCCAGAGTGCGAAGCGTGCTACTACGAGTCTCTAGGTTTCACGGATCATCAACAAGGCAAGTAACACTTTGATCATACTTTTTACTACCCAGTTATATTGCATTAGATCAATCCTCAAACACTTGCATGATTAGGATCTGATTAAATTGTGGGTTTTGGGAAGTTGTTGAGGTAGTACCTATTCACCTGTTTATGTTCAAACCCTGGGAGTTATTTCTATGTTGCTTATATTGCTATGCTATACTCGTAGACGTGGATTGGGTTTGAGAGTATTCATGACAGCTGTGAGTTATATATTAATGGTTCAACTTAAGGTGGCAACTTGAATACACATCTGGGTGGTTGCTTGTGAGCACCTGGAGAACCCAGTGTTGTCCTAGGATATCCAGGAGGAGCCGTGTGATCATCCTACGGCCCGCCACCTAGGCTCAAAGGGATCAAAAGATTATTCCTGCTAGAAACTTCCGTGTGCAGCCACAAGCTATTATGGGCTCTAGCATAGTTGAGTAAGTTGCTTGAAGCTCTTGACGAGGTAGACTAGCCGATGTAGTGGGTTGTAGGTGGTATAGTCTACCCAGAGTAGAGAGTTAATGCTTCAGAAAGACTGTGTCTCGAATCTCCGACCATGGATGTATTCGAGTCTTGTGGGGAAAAGTGCGCAAACCTCTGCAGAGTGTATAAACTAATCATGGTTAGCCATGTCCCCGGTTATGGACGTCTTGAGTATCTGGTTCTTGGATTATCATGATTGATCTCATCACTCTTAATATAATTTGATTGGGTTTAATGATGATGTTTAATTGGGATTGAGTTGGAGGAACATTCTCAATGTTTAACAACTACCATGATAGTTAAATAAATTTATTCCCCTGTTGTAGGGAAAAATTGGCTTTTCGCAAAAACATATTAACCATACAGCTTCCACCAGGCATATATGCATGTAGTGATAGCAATTTTCTATTCATTATACTCTTGTGTTACTTTGCCAGCATATTCCATGTGCTAACCCATTTTGGGCTGCAACCTTCATGTTGCAGACTTTTCAGACAACGAGTAAGGAGCTATAGGTTGTTGTCTTTCACTCAGTGATGTCGTTGGAGTTGATGGACTCATTTTATCTTCCAAGCCTTCCGCTGTTACCGTATTAGATGGCCTTAAGCCATATTTATTGTTTTATGTTATCTTTTGAGACATCCGTTGTAATAAGTGTGTGATTGCTACTCTATTATAAATCCTCAAGTACAGTGTGTGTCAGCATTACCGATCCAGGGATGACACTGATGCACGGAGATCGGATTGTTTGAGGTCTGGTCGCTACAAGATGGTATTAGAGCACACGCTGACTGTAGGACACTTCCACTAAGCTAAAACCCTAGATCACTACTGTCTTCTCATTTCTGACTCTTCCCCTTTTTCCACTCTTTAGGATGGCAGACACGAGGAACAAGTTTGCACAACCGGATGAAGACACACCCTTTGGATGACACTTGAAGGAGGCCACTAAGTACCTAAACATCGGAATACGAAGCTTCACCAGGACCTACAACGCCACTTTACCAGAAGAGGAGCGCTGGATGATCCCAGTTCAATTTCCAGGAAGGACGTTCATGCCAGTCACTGAGCCCATAGAGTTTTCCTTTGATGCACCCACCTGGAGTCTAGGCAAGAGCATGGCAGCCCACATCACCATGGGACGCATTGGAGGAGTTTACCACATGGATCTCAAGGATACTATCTATCAGATTTGTGGGCGCCGAGATGATCAATGGGAGATGATCAGCACCAGGAAGGATAGATCTATTGCCGCTTTCATCCAGGAGTTAAACTAGCACATTCGTCGCCAGGAGAACCAGATGTGCGTAGGCATGATAGATCTGAAGAAGGCAATGACAAGGATCACCGAGCTTGAAGAGGAACTCAAGGCTACAGACGACGATTACGAGGAGGAAATCATCGTGCTAGTGGAGAAGAATGATGATCTGACAAAGAAGCTAGAGTATTCATGGGAGACCCCCGCACCAGGAGGAGAAGATGACGATTCCACTTGCCCGGAAAACTACATCATCATCGACGACACCAACTCGGACCCTGACGATAGCGATGATGACTTTGTTGATGAAGCTGGAGCAGATATTATGGATTCTTCCACCGATCAATATTTCTAGTCGACCACCATATCAGTAGTAGAATTCCCCCATGTAAATAGTATAGTCCGAGCACTTTTGTAACGATAGTTAGATCGATTGTATGCCCTTGATTGAATTGATTGAAGTGATATGTTTGTGTTTGTCTCATGTGCATATGGGTAGTGTTTTCCCCCTAGACCCCATTCTACTTTGTTTTCTCATCTTTTCTAAACCCATAAGATGCCTCCGAGACGCGACAATGGATTTGCTTTCCCACCGGAGCTCACCCAGTTGATCCAGCAACAGGATGCATTGATGCAGATACTAGTCCAGAATCAGAATCAGGGGAACAACAACAATAACAACCTACCACCACCACCACCACTTGTTGATCACTTAGCTCGTTTTCTAAGGCTGAATCCATCGGTGTTCTCTAGTAGCACCGAGCCAATAGTTGTAGATGATTGGCTCCACAAGATTGGAAGGGAGTTGACCACTGTAGGATGCACAGATGCAGAAAGAGTGCGTTTTGCCTCACATCAGCTTGATGGACCCGCAACAGCATGGTGAGAGAATTACACTGTCACCTATCCCATCGACACTGTTACATGGGACCAGTTTCGCACTGCCCATGTATCAGCAGGAGCTATGGCCATGAAGAAGCATGAGTTTCGCAACTTACGCCAAGGAGGACGCACCGTTGGCCAGTATGTGGATGACTTTAGTAAGCTAGCACGTTATGCCCTAGATGACATTGCTACGGATACAGCTAAACAGGAGAAGTTTCTGGAGGGACTAAATGATGAGCTGAGCATGCAGTTGATGGTAGCAACTTTTAATAACTACCAACAGTTGGTAGATAGAGCTCTCATGATTGAAGGGAAGCAGCAGCAGATTGACAACCGTAAGAGAAAGTATGGACACGGGAAGTATAATTCTGGAGCTCAGCAGAGACCCGGTTTTACCCCAAACTCGGGAGGACCCCTTCAGCATAACCATCGAGGTCACAACCACAATGGAGGGATTACGCACAACCATAGCGGCCCCAGGAATGGAAATGGTAATGGAGGAAGCAACGGCCAAAATCGTACCAACCCTGCAACACCCGCCAAGAAGGATCTAATTCACATTACTTGTTTCAAGTGCGGGAAGAACAGACATTATGCCACAGAATGTTCTGAAGCATATAATGGAAATGGGAATGGAAGCTCTGGGAAGAAGACCAACCCTTTCAACAGGGGACAAGTGAACCACATTAGCGTGGAGGAGACTGAAGCGCAACCCGATGCAGTAATAGGTAAGTTTATGATTAAGTCATTTACTGCAATCGTTCTTTTTGATACTGGTGCATTGCATTCATACATATCAAGGGGATTTGAAGATAAGTTTAAACTGCCAACCCAAACCCTTAGGACACCCATGTTAGTAACCTTGCTAGGAGCGGAGTATATGGCTAGTCTTTGGTGTGATCGGTTACCATTAAGGATTGGTAGCTACCTGTTTCCCTCATACCTAATAGTATTGGAGTCACAAGGCCTGGATGTGATATTAGGCATGGATTGGTTATCGAAGTATGAAGGGAACATTGACTGCGCCAGTAAGTCGATTTTGCTAACCACCCTAGAAGGAAGAAGGATCAAGTATGTATCCCGGCATGTGTCGAATAGGACTCAAGTGAATTCCTTATCAGGAGTTGTATAGGAGGAAGTACCAGTGGTGAAGGATTTCCCGGATATATTTCTAGAAGAGTTGCCAGGCATGCCACCAGATAGAGACATTGAGTTTCTAATTGAGCTTTTGCCAGGCACAGGGCCAATATCTAAGAGACCGTACAGGATGCCCGCTAAGGATTTAGAGGAAATGAAGAAACAGATCAAGGAGTTACTGGATAAAGGTTATATTCACCTAAGCTCGTCACCTTGGGAATCACCAATATTTCTAGTGGAGAATAAGGATGGATCGTTGAGGATGGTTGTTGATTATCGAGGACTGAATGAGGTGACGATCAAGAACAAGTACCTACTGCCGATGATCAATGATTTGTTTGACCAACTGCAAGGAGCTAAGGTGTTTTCCAAGATCGATCTGCGATCAAGGTACCACCATCTGAAGATTCGAGAGCAGGATATACCTAAGACAGCTTTTACCACAAGGTACGGGCTATATGAGTATACCGTTATGTCATTTGGTCTGACTAACACACCTGCCTATTTTATGAACATGATGAACAAGGTGTTTATGGAGTTTTTGGATAAGTTCCTCGTGGTGTTCATTGATGATATTTTGGTTTATTCGAAGAATGAAGAGGAGCATAAGGAGCATTTGCGTTTGGTACTTGGAAAGCTTAGAGAACATTAGCTATACGCCAAGTTCAGCAAGTGTGAGTTTTGGTTGAAGAAAGTTGGATTCCTAGGACATGTTATATCCGGAGAAGGAATAGCCATAGACCCTACCAAAGTCATCACTGTGACAAATTGGGAAGCACCCACGTCAGTTGGAGAGATCCGAAGTTTTCTTGGACTCGCAGGATACTACCGAAGGTTCATCGAGAATTTCTCCAAGATTGCAAAACCCATGACGGAGTTGTTGAAGAAGGACACCAAGTTCAAATGGACGGAGGAATGTGAGGCCAGTTTTCAGGAGTTGAAGAAACGCTTGGTTACAGCTCCAGTGTTGATTCTTCCAGATCAACGCAGTGTATTGCGACGCTTCTCGTCCAGGACTTGGAGCAGTGCTTATGCAGGAAGGAAGAGTTGTATCGTATGCCTCACGACAGCTTAAACCCCATGAGTTAAAGTATGCTACCCATGATTTGGAGTTAGCAGCCATAGTGCATGCGTTGAAGACATGGAGACATTTTCTCATCGGAAATCATTGTGAGGTGTACATGGATCACAAGAGTTTGAAGTATATCTTAACGCATAAGGAGTTGAATCTCATGCAAAGGAGATGGTTGGAGCTCATCAAGGATTATTATGTGAAGTTACATTATCATCCCAGAAAGGCTAACGTAGTAGCCGATGCATTGAGCCGCAAGAGTCATGTCAATACACTCATGACCAGAGAGTTACCCAAGGAGTTAGCAGAGGATCTTCGTGAGCTATGCGTGGAAATAGTTCTAAGGGGTTATGTAACAGCATTGGAGATTCAATCTACTTTGATGGATAAGATCAGAGAAGCTCAGAAGACGGACAAGGAGATTGCTGAGATAAAAGAGAGGATGAGCAAAGGAAAAGCTAAAGGATTTTGTGAGGATGAGCATGATACCCTATGGTTTGAAGACCGTGTATATGTGCCAAATGATCCGGAGATCAGGAAGTTGATTCTGCAAGAGGCCCACGATTCGCCATATTCGATTCACCCAGGAAATACCAAGATGTATCTAGATTTGAAGGATAGTTTCTGGTGGACTGGAATGAAGAAGGATATTGCAGGGTATGTAGCAGTTTGTGATGTATGTCAGAGAGTGAAGGCAGAACATCAGAAGCCAGCGGGATTGTTACAGCCATTGCCGATACCTGAATGGAAGTGAGATAAACTAGGCATGGACTTTATCACGGGATTGCCCAGAACTCATTCATGCTATGACTCGATATGGGTTGTAGTCGATCGTTTGACGAAAGTAGCTCATTTCATCCCAGTGAAGACCACATACACCAGTGCTAAGTTGGCAAAGATTTACATGACCAGAATCGTTTGTCTGCATGGAGTTTCGAGGACCATTGTATCAGATAGAGGAACCCAATTTACCTCAAAGTTTTGGAATCAGTTGCATGAGACTTTGGGAACCAGGCTAGAGTTCAGTACAGCTTTTCAGCCGCAGACAGATGGACAGACTGAGAGAGTCAATCAGATTTTGGAGGATATGTTGAGAGCTTGTGCGCTAGACTATGGATCTAGTTGGTATGAAAATTTGTCTTATGCAGAGTTCTCTTACAACAACAGCTATCAAGCCAGTTTGAAGATGGCCCCTTTTGAAGCATTGTACGGAAGGAGGTGTAGGACACCATTGTTGTGGGATGAAGTTGGAGACCGTCAGCTGTTTGGACCAGATTTGATTAAAGAGTCTGAAGAGAAGGTTAAATTAATACGAGATAGACTCAAGGTAGCCCAGTCCAGGCAGAAGAGCTATGTGGATTCTAAGCGCAAGGAGACAGTTTACAAAGTTGGAGACAGAGTGTATCTTCGAGTATCACCACTTCGAGGAGTAAAACGTTTTGGAGTTAAGGGAAAGTTAGCGCCACGCTTTGTGGGACCATACAAAGTTTTGTAATGTATGGGAGAAGTTGCGTACAAGTTGGAATTGCCCGAAGGATTGTCAGGAGTTCACGATGTGTTCCACGTTTCTCAGTTGAAGAAGTGCCACGCAGAGATGGCTGATATTCCTCTGAGAGATACAGTGCCACTGGAAGCGATTCAGTTGGATAGCGACTTGACCTACGAGTAGAAACCAATCAAGATTCTTGACTTTGCCAGCCGAGTCACACGCAACAAGGTTATCAAGTTCTGTAAAGTTCAGTGGAGCCACCATACTGAGGATGAAGCCACCTAGAACGAGAGGAAGACCTACGGAAGGATCACCCTCACCTATTTTCTAGCCAACCCGAATCTCGAGGGCGAGATTCATCTTAAGGGGGGTAGGTTTGTAACATCCCAAATTTCCAATTTGGAATGTCATGCATTAGATCACCATTGCATATCATATTTCATTGCATTTTGGTTTGATCCTAGAAATTTTACGCAACTCAAGGACCCACGGAGAGAGTTGGGGATTTCGTTATTTTCATATTTGACTTTTCTCAAATTTAAAAAAAAGGATCGTTTGATTTTAATTATTTTCTCTTCGAATATTTCTTTTATGAAAATAAAAAGAGAGGGGATAAAATGACTTCCCCAAAATAAAGAAATATTGGAGATTTAATTTTAAAATCAAATAAGATTTTATTCGGAGTTTTTTATCGCTATTTTATTTGAATTAGGAAAAATATGCGTTTTTCCAAATTGCATTAGAGGCCCCAATAAATGTTAACCTTGTCCGTTAGATTTTTAGAGGAGAGGGAAAATTTATTGCAGGATTTTTGGAGTCCGTTTAGTATTTCTTTTCTTTGTTTTTCCGAGCGGATTTTTTTAAAAAAGTCAACCGACTTAATCGGGCCGTGTCGGACCTGGACACTAGCCGGTCGGCCCTTATAAGCCGCGGAGGCCCGAGCCGCAGCCACCCCGCCCAAAAACCCTAGCCGCCGCCCGAACCCGCCGCTGCAGCCCGCAACGCCGCA